>NC_142808.1:25662663-25773318 GCF_049724085.1 Artemia sp. Qi Xiang Cuo | reverse complement strand
CACTGACAAAAACCATAAAACATTCATGAATTGCTGTACTCGTCGCTTTTTTTCATTCTCACTGACAAAAACCATAAAACAGACATAAATTGATGTTGACATCCAAGAAAAACATCAAATAAATTGACCAACACTCATAACCGTCCAAGAAACATCCATAAAAGTGAGAAAAATCCTGTTTTTTCAAGTGAGAAAAATTCTGTTTTTTCATTCTCAGTGTGAAAACCATAAACCACGTGGTTCGCCCCGGAGTCGGACCCCCCCCCCCCCCTCTACTTATATGCATAGTAAACTGAAAATGCACATTCATTTGTAATTTTTTACAGTAAAGTGTAAATTATGTTCTGGCCTTGGGAAGGCATAGGGGTTTTGAGCCCTGCTCATGTTAATTTCTGCTCGTTTTGAGCTTAACTCGGTTATTTGTTGTAATTTTTGTTCGTTTCGGGTTTCATTTATTAACCGATACTGATTTGTGGTAGTTTCACGTTTGGTAGATTATTTGATTTTATATTTGGTCATTTTTGGTTTAATGGAGTTCTTTACTTTTCTTTGAAAAACTTATTTTGTGGAAAAATTCTTTAAATTAATTTCTGTTCGTTTTATATTGACATGTCTTTTCAGGGAAAAAGAAAATAGTAGTTTAAATCTTTTCATTTTTTTAAGACTTTATAGTTTGGCCTGCTATTTGTGTGCTGGAGAAAATTTTTGTATTGTGTGCTAGAAAACAAGAAACACCCTTTTAAAAATCTGGACATAAATAGTACTTTAGTGTCATACATCCTCTAGTTGACCTGAAATAGAAAACTTGATAACATTCGCAAAAAAATCTGTTAACTTTCTTTGATAGCTTGGATACACTTAAGCTATTTTCATTTGGTTAAATTTTAAGAGCAGAAGTAGCCCCGAAAGTTTGAACATAATACCCTCAGTCGTTCATGGGATACTGCTGAGATGCCTTAGTGGGAATTAGCATAAACCAGTGCGTTTTTATTTAATTTTAAGGCAACATTTAGTTTTTAAACATAATGGTCAAATGGGAGGGCGGGCGTGGGGGGGATTAGTTGCCCTCCAATTACTTTCAACTATTAAAAACGTCACTAACCCTTTCTGTTTTTAGTCGAATGAGGCCTTTTCGAAGTCTCTACAACTCCTTCGATACGAAGTGCCCTGATCTAAACAAAACAAAATAATACAGTGTATCCATATCGCTCTTTACTATAAAAATGTCAAGCCTTCCAAACACATTTTCAGCAAATGGGAGGGTGGACGTGGGAGGGGGATTTTTGACTATTAAAAAGGGCATTAGCCCTTTCAATTTGAAATCGAATGAGTTCTTTTTGAGTTTCTACGTCAAAACTTTCTATAAACACCATATATGCCCCCAGGGCATAAATTACAACCCTTGCCCTGAGGTCTGGTAGGGGGTTGTCATCCTTAAAGACCTAATTTCCAGAACTTTAAACTATGTTGAACAAAATGGTTATCTCACAATTTTGATTGGATGTGTTTAGGGAAATGGTGAGCGTGAGAAGGGCGTTAGTTGCTCACCAAACACTTTCAACTATCAAATTAATTAAAAAAAACTTTTTCCACAAAATGTGTTTTTCAAAGAAAAGTAAAGAACTCCATTAAACTAAAAATGAGCAAAGATAATATAAAATAATCTACCAAGCGTGAAACTACCACAAATCATCATCGATAAATAAATGAAGCCCAAAATGAACAGAAATTACTATAAATAACCAGGTCAAACTCAAAACGAGCAGAAATTAACATAAGTAGGGCTCAAAACCCCTATTCCTTCCCAAGTCCAAAACATAATTTGCACTTTATTGAAAAAATATAAATGTTTTTACTTTCATAACTTTAATAAATCAAATAATATTAACATTTTGATTACTAAATATAAGTATATGTATTAAACTGACAATGCACATTCATTTGTATTTTAGTCACTAAAGTGCAAATAATGTTCTGGACTTGGGAAGGCCAGAACATAATTTCCAATCGAATGAGGCATTATTGAGTTTTACGACAACGCTTCCTATGAATACCTTATATACCCATAGGGTATAAATTACAACCCTTTCCCTGAGGGCTGTAAGTGGGTTGTCATCCTCAACCACCTAATTTGCAGAACTTTCAACTAGGTTAAATAAAATGCCTATCTCAAAATATTGATTGGATGTGTTTGGGGAAATGTTGGGCGTGAGAGGGGCGTTAGTTGCTCTCCAATCACTTTAAACTATAAAAAAAGGCATTACCTTTCTATTTCCAATCGAATGAGCCCTTTTGAAGTTTCTACGACAGCGCTTTCAATAAAAACCTTATTTGCCCCTAGGGTATAACTTACAACCATTGCCCTGAGGGCTAGGGGGGGTTCATCCTCAAAGACCTAGTTTCCAGAATTTTTAACTACGTTGAAAAAAATTACTATCTCAAAATTTTTATTGGATGTGTTTGGGTAAACGGAGGGCGTGAGAAGGGGGTTAGTTGCCCTCCAGTCACTTCCAACTATTAAAAAGGGCACTAGCCCTTTCAATTTCCAATCAAATGAACCCTTTTTGAAGTTTCTACGACAACAATTTCTATAAAAACCTTATATGCCCCAAGGGCATAACTTACAATCCTTGCCCTGAGGGCTGTGGTGGGGCTGTCAGCCTCAAAGATCTAATTTCTAGAAGTTTCAATTACGTTGAACAAAATGACAATCTCAAAATTTTGAGTGGATGGGTTGTGGGAAATGGTGGGCGTGGAAGGGGTGTTAGTTGCCTTCCAATCACTTTGGACTATTAAAAAGGGCACAAGCCACTCTAATTTCCAATTGAATGAGCCCTTTTTGAAGTTTCTACGACAACTCCTTCGATACGAAGTGCCTTGGTCTAAAGGAAAAAAAATATAATAATAATACATTGTGCCAACATCACTCTTTACTTATGCAGCGCGATTGCGCTAGCAGGGAGGCATCTCTAATTCCGACCGGGATTGACATCACAGCCACAAGTATATTTCTAAACCAATCAGAGAGCTAGAATACGACCGGGATTGAAATCACGAGACTTCTAGGAATTTAGAAGGAACGCAATAAGTGTTTTGTTATGGTTTCACACATTATCACTTTGGTGTTTGATCCTTTTTGTATCTCCGTCAATAAATTAAATTTTATTATCAGTTGAATCAATATAATACAGAAACTTCAAAGATGTACTGTGTTCTCGATTGCGAATTGATTGGTTTAAAGAAGTCAGCTTGAGGTGTAATTTTTGAATGTGCATTTTTATTGTTGGCTAGAGATCATAGTGAAGTCTCTTGCTATCACTGGCACAACAACTACAATATGTATGCTCACAATAGAGACAAGTGGAGTATGACATTAAGAATTATATACAAACTAGGCTTACATGATAAAGTGATCCCCCCATTCTATGAAGGAGAGAAGGATATATTCACACACAGGTACAGCAGGAAGTCGGAGAAATATGTAGTATTTTTGGTGTGACAGCACTATACGTGAAAGGAAATGTACCCACGGATAAATTTTTAATTGTCAAATGCCAATCGAATATTCAATTATTCAATTTGGAAGATTTTAATTGTGAGATATTTCCGAATAAAATACACAACCCTGAGAACGAAGTTCGGTTTTTTAGCAGATGGGTGCCGATAGATGTTCCTTCTCGAAATACATGTATAACATATCCCAGGAAGAAGAAGAACAACAAAACCCGTGATATAGATTGGGACCACACCAAGTGGGTGATGAATGGTGAATTATTATAATGTATGACGAGGTTGTCAAAAGTTGTGTATACCCCTGAAATGGAAATATATGATATCTGTTGAAAATAATGAAGTATTTTATGAGTAGATCTACGGTGTTCATTTTTGTGATGATATTCATCATGTAATTATTTGAATAAAAATATTTTATTGCATTACTTGCTATTGTTGAAATCAAGCTACGCAATTTTGGTTTTGTTATGGTTTCAACTGTATAATTTGATTGTACTTCATACAAAATATATCAGTTCTTTTAAGCAAAGTAGCCAAAACAAAGGAACCGTCAGAGATTAATTGAAATTTTAGAGGATTATTTGGGCGAAACAGATTCAGTGATTTTAGGGAATTATTTGGGCGAAACAGATTGAGACATTTTAGGGGACTATTTGGGTGAAGCAGATTAAGACATTTTAGGGGACTATTCAGACGAAACAGATTGAGACATTTTAGGGAATATTTGGACAGGAAAAAAGATAGAATTTCTAGATTGTGGTCGCTATAATACAAAAATTTCAATTTTCAATATAGAGGCTGCATTAAGAGTTATAAATGTGCAACAAAAAATTATCAGAACGTCTTTCAATAATAATCTTTGACAGTTACCCAAGCGAACGAATTGAACATTCAATTCTGACACTTTCTTGCTTAACATTATTAAATATGATGTTTTAGAATGTTATCTTTTTAAAAGTTCTCCATGGTCTAAATGTTTCCGTATTATAACTTATTTTTTTTACTAACCTTAGACACTTCCACTTCAACTGTTCTTGCAAACATCCAGCAATAAAATCCATATTAAAAAGAAAATTTTCACGATTTTAAAAATTATACTCATCAAACCTCTATTTCCAAACACATTTTTTGACAAACTAATTTAAACGGGTAGAAAATGTGATACAGATTGAAGACGTTCGTGAAACTTTGAATTGTTCCTTGTTCTTAATGCGCCAACTATAGACACCGAAATTAAATTTTAGATGAAGCTACAGAGTTTAAACTTTGTTCATTTTAAGCCTTTTTTTCATATTTTTTATTATCTTTGCGGATCGAGTTCAGAAGGACATTTGAGGTGAAGTTTTATTTTTAAGATGGGTTTGAAAAAAAATTAAACAAAGTTGGTAATTGAAATGAGAGCTGTTAGTTTGCCACTGGATCAAAGAAGAACCTTCGCATATACTTTAATATTATATTTATTAGTATGACAGAAACTTTTTTTTCACAAAGGATATTTTTCAACTAAAAGTAAAGAGCTGCCACATTAAATCAAAGATGAGCCGAAATAAAGTCCAATAATTGTTTAAGCGCAAATTTTCTTTAAACTTACTTCTAATGTTTTATTAATTAGTATGACAAAAACTTTTTTTTCCACAAAGAATATTTTTCAACTAAAAGTAAAGAGCTGCTACACTAAATCAAAGATGAGCAAAATAAAATTCAATAATTGTTCAAGCACAAATTTTCTGTAAACTTACTTCTAATCTTTTATTTATTAGTATGACAGGAACTTTTTTCCACAAAGGATATTTTTCAACTAAAGTTAAAGAGCTGCTACATTATATCAATGATGGGGAGACATAAAGTCAAATAATTGTTCAAGCACTAATTTATGTAAACCTACTTCTAATGTTATATTTATTAGTATGACAGAAACTTTTTTTTCCACAGAGGATATTTTTCAACTAAAAGTAAAGTGGTGCTACATTGAATCAAAGATGAGCAAAAATAAAGTCCAATAATTGTTCAAGCGCAAATTTTCGGTAAACTTACTTTTAATGTTATATTGATTAGTATGACAGAAACTTTTTTTCCAAAAGGATATTTTTCAAATCAGAGGTAACGCTGTAGCGTTGCCTATAGTTAAGGCCATACGGCTCCAATGTTTTATTATTTATTATCATTTATTATTTTTTTTCCCAGAGGCACTTCAAATGGAAGGGGTCGTTGTGAAAACTCTAAAAGTGGCCAATTAGATTGGAAATCAACAGTTCTAGTCCCCTTTTTAATAGTAGAAAGCGATCGACAGGTAACTAGCCCCCCCACAATCCTATGTCCTCAACACGGCGCACATACCCAGGTTGAAACAGTTATGTTGTTCAGTGTAGTTGATTTCCAGAGAGAAAATATGTTTTTGAGGAGGATACACCCCCACAGTCCTCGAGGCAAGGCTTTTAAGTTATGCTCTGGGGGCATACAAGGGTCTTACAGAACGCTTTGTCATAGAAACTTCAAAACAAGCTCATTTGATTGGAAATTAAAGGGCTAGTGCCCTTTTAAATAGTCGAAAGTGATTGGAGTGTACCTAGCCCCCGCTCCCCCCCCACGCCCATCAATTCCCCAAACACATCCAATCAAAATTTTCAGATAGCCATTTTGTTCAGCGTAGTTGATTTCCAGATAGAAAATATATTTTTGAGGAGGACACTCCCCCACAACCCTCAGGGCAAGGGTTTTAAGTTATGCCCTGGGGGCATATAAGGTTTTTTATAGAAGGCGTTGTTGTAGAAACTTCAAAACAGGCTCATTCGATTGGAAATTGTAAGGGCTCGTGCCCTTTTTAATAGTCGAAAATGATTGGTGGGCAACTAGCCACCTCCCCCCCCCCGTCCATCATTCCCCCGAACACATCCAATCAAAATTTTGAGATAACCATTTTGTTCAGCATAGTTGATTTCCGCATAGAAAATAGCTTTTTGAGGAGGATACTCCCCTACAACCCTCAGGGCCAGGGTTTTAAGTTATGCCCTGGGGGCATATAAGATTTTTATAGAAGGCGTTGTCGTAGAAACTTAAAAAAAGGCTCATTCGATTGGAGATTAAAGGGCTAGTGCCCTTTTTAATAGTCGAAAGTAATTGGAGTGTAACTAGCCCCCCCCCCAACGCCCATAATTTCCCCAAACACATCCAATCAAAATTTTCAGATAGCCATTTTGTTCAGCGTGGTTGATTTCCAGATAGAAAATATATTTTTGAGGAGGACACTCCCCCACAACCCTCAGGGCAAGGGTTTTAAGTTATGCCCTGGGGGCATATAAGGTTTTTATAGAAGGTGTTGTCGTAGAAACTTCCAAACAGGCTCATTCGATTGGAAATTAAAGGGCTAGTGACCTTTTTAATAGTCGAAAGTGATTGGAGTGCAACTAGCCCCCCACGCCAATCATTTCCCCAAACACCTCCCATCAACATTTTCAGAGAGCCATTTTGTTACGCGTAGTTGATTTCTAGATTGTAAATACGTTTTTGAGGGGGAAAATACCCCAAAACCGTCAGGGCAAGGGTTTTAAGATATGCCCTGGGGGCTTATAAGGTTTTTATAGAAGGTGTTGTCGTAGAAACTTCAAAAAAGGCTCATTCGATTGGAAATTCAAAGGGTTAGTGCCCTTTTTAATAGTCGAAAGTAATGGGAGGGCAACAAGCCCCCCCCCCCTAAGCCCATAATTTCCCCAAACACGTCCAATCAAAATTTTGAGATAGCCATTTTTGTTCAGCGTATGTGAATTCCAGATAGAAAATATGTTTTTGAGGAGGACACTCCCCCAAAACCCTCAGGGCAAGGGTTGTAAGTTATGCCCTGGGGGCATGTAAGGTTTTTATAGAAGGCGTTGTTGTAGAAACTTAAAAACAGTCTCATTCGATTGGAAATTTAAGGGCTAGTGCCCTTTTTAATAGTCGAAAATGATTGGTGGGCAACTAGCCACCTCCCCCCCCCCGTCCATCATTCCCCCGAACACATCCAATCAAAATTTTGAGATGACCATTTTGTTCAGCATAGTTGATTTCCAGATAAAAAATACATTTTTGAGGAGGAAACTCCCCCACAACCCTCGGAGCAAGGGTTTTAAGTTATGCCCTAGGAGCATATAAGGTTTTTATAGAAGGCGTTGTCGTAGAAACTTCAAAAAGGCTCATTCGATTGGAAATTAAAGAGCTAGTGCCCTTTTTAATAGTCGAAAGTGATTTTAGTGTAACTAGCCACCTCCCCCCAACGCCCATCATTTCCCCAAACACATCCAATCAAAATTTTCAGATAGCCCTTTTGTTCAGCATGGTTGATTTCCAGATAGAAAATATATTTTTGAGGAGGACACTCCCCCACAACCCTCAGGGCAAGACTTTTAAGTTATGTCCTGGGGACATATATGGTTTTTATAGAAGGTGTTGTCGTAGAAACTTCAAAACAGGCTCATTCGATTGGAAATTAAAGGGCTAGTGCCCTTTTTAATAGTCGAAAGTGATTGGAGTGCAACTAGACCCCCCCCGCCCATCTTTTCCCCAAACACATCCAATAAAAATTTTGAGATAGCCATTTTGTTCAGCGTGGTTGATTTCCAGATAGAAAATATGTTTTTGAGGGGGAGACTCCCCTACAACCTTCAGGGCAAGGGTTTTAAGATATGCCCTGGGGGCATATAAGGTTTTTATAGAAGGTGTTGTCGTAGAATCTTCAAAAAAGGCTCATTCGATTGGAAATTCAAAGGAATAGTGCCCGTTTTAATAGTCGAAAGTAAAAGGAGGGCAACTAGCCCTCCCCCCCACAACCCTCATTTCCCCAAACACATCCAATCAAAATTTTGAGATAGCCATTTTTGTTCAGCGTAGTTGATTTCCAGATTGAAAATATATTTTTGAGGAGGACACTCCCCCACAACCCTCAGGGCAAGGGTTTTAAGTTATGCCCTGGGGGCATATAAGGGTTTTATAGAAGGCGTTGTCGTAGAAACTTCGAAACATGCAAATTCAATTGGAAATTCAAAGAGCTAGTGCCCTTTTTAATAGTTGAAAGTGATTGGGGGGCAACTAGCCCCCCTCCCCACGCCCATGATTCCCCCAAACACATCCAGTCAAAATTTTGAGATAACCATTTTGTTCAGCGTAGTTGATTTCAAAATAGAAAATATGTTTTTAAGGAGGACAATTCCCCACAACCCTCAGGGCAAGGGTTTTAAGTTATGCCCTGGGGGCATATAAGGTTTTTATAGAAGGCGGTGTCCTAGAAACTTCAAAAAAGGCTCATTCGATTGGAATTTCCGAGGGCTAGTGTTCTTTGTAATAGTCGAAAGTGATTTGAGGGCAACTAACCCCCCTCTCACGCCCACCTTTTCCCCAAACACATCCAATCAAAATTTTAAGACAGCCATTTTATTAAACGTAGTTTTAAGTTCTGGAAATTATGTCTTTGAGGACTACAACTCCCCCAAAGCCCTCAGGGCAAGGGTTGTAATTTAAGGATTCTCTCCGAATCCTTCATATTATTTCTTATGGAAGGGATGCTCGTATAAACTTTAGAGAGGGTTCATTTGATTGAAAATTGAAAGTTCTTGTTCACTTTTTAAGAGTCAAAAGAGGTTGAAGGGCAACTAGCCCCTCTCCCTCCTCCACGCCCTAAATGCATCAGATAAAAGTTTTGAGATAGAAATTTTGTTAAAATAGTTCAAAGTCCTGATAACAAAAAACTCCGGTGTCGACACAGCCTACCAGGGCCCAGGGGTAGGCGTTGTAAGTTATGCCCTGGGGCATAACTTATTAAGGGGCTTATAACTAATGGGAAGGGGTTTTGTATGGGAAGAACACATAGTAAATCTATTATAATTATCCAATTATAAGGTTAAAATACATACTCTGTAATAGATGTAAAATTGCTTTGGCACACAAATTCCTATTAAGGTCAATTCCAAACAGTCGTGATCCCTTTGTGTCAGCAAGTGAAATGGTCTAAACCCCCTTATTGGAGCTATTTTATCAATCCATTCATTGTTGTCAATCGCTATCCACAAGTTATGCAAGCTGTCTATTGTTCATATATAAGGTTTTTATCAAAGAGGTAATCGTATAGACTTTGAAAAAAGCCTCATTCGATTTAAATTGACAGTTCTAGATCCATTTTTTAAAGTCAAGAATAATCGGACAGTAAGCACTCCCCACCCCATGCCATAAAGACTTGAAACTTTTTGCAATCAAAAACGAACAAAAATTAATTAAATAAACTTTCCGAAAAATAATTTTTTCAAAGAAAAGTAAAGGCCATTTTAAACTTAAGCCCAGGAGATACAAATACATTTTAAAATTAAAACTCAACACGACCAGAAATTACTATTAAAGAGTAAATGAAACCCAAAACAAACAGAAATTAAATAAACAATCATGGCAAAAGACATACAACAAGTAATAATATAAATGAATAAATAGATCTTAAAGCGAGTAATGCTTTGATTAAATATGAAAATCAAGCTTAAAACGAAAACAAATATTTTGCTATTAAAGTATAAATGAAACTTAAAACGAACTGAAATTAAATAAACAATCAATGCGAACAAACATACAATATATATTAATGTAAATGAATAAATAAATCTTAAAACGAGTGAAACTTAAATTGAATGTGCAAATCAAGTTTGAATCGAATAAAAATAACTACAAACAAGAGTTTGGGTATCGCCTCACTGAAGAAGCCTAAAACCTACTGCGTCATTGGCGCTTTACTGAAAATGAATTATATTACTAATGTTTTCTTTTGTACTTAATATTGAAATTAAATATTAAAATTACAGTAAAATTTTGAACTGATGAGCTTTTAGCAATTAATATCATTATGCATCAAATATTCAGTTTAATTTATTAGTTCTTTTCAAGATTGGTCAAGACAAATATAGTTTCACTACAATCAAAATTTGGACACTACCCCCTTCTTTAACTGTAAAAACCTAAAGCCTTCTGCGTCATTGATGCTTCACTGAAAACGAATTACTCGTATACTACAAATTTATTATTTTCCAGTTCTTACAACATTGAAAATGAAAATAAAAATTACAGTGAAAAAAAAATCTTGAACTGATGGATCTTTCAACAATTAATATCATTATATATCTAATATTCAATTTGATTTTGTTTATACTTTCCAAGACTGTTCAAGACTCATATAGTTTTGCCATTTTTTGTAACTCTGCCATTTTTTGTAACTAATCTTGTTAGTTTGTTATGAAAACATTCTATGGCCTCTAGGCATTTCTACTTGAGCGGAAAACTGCACCTCAAACTTTGTGGAACACGCATTTTCTTGCATGAAACACCAAAATACAATAAAATGTCAAGTTTCGGAGTGTTGCACCACTCTCAAGCAAGTGCCATTGGTATTTTTGAATCCGCAGGGTCAATTTAGGGGGTGGAGGGTAGGCTAATTCTCGTAGCAGCCCCATTCCGTCGTGGTATGGTTCACATTTTCGACACCTGGCGTCCGGAGTATCATATAATCTACCAAGCATACAACTACCCCAAATCAGTATCAATAAATAAATGAAACCCAAACCGAACAAAAATTAAAATAAATATTAGAGTCAAACTCAAAATAAGCATAAATTAAAGTGAGTAGGCTTCAAAACCCCTGTGCTTTCTAAAAGCCAGAATATAATTTGTATTTTACTGAAAAAAAAATAAAATGAGTTTACTGAAAAAAAAATTTGTATTGCCAATTTAATATACATATGCTGATATTTATTCCCTAAAATCTTAATTAATTTTTGATTTCTTAAAGTTACAGAAGTGAAAATATTTCAAAGAATTGTTTTCAGTAAAGCGCCAATGACGCAGTAGGTTTTAGGCTTCTGCAGTGAGACGATACCCAAACTCTTGTTTGTAGTTATTTTTATTCGATTCAAACTTTATTTGCACATTCAATTTAAGTTTCACTCGTTTTAAGATTTATTTATTCATTTACATTAATATATATTGTATGTTTGTGCGCATTGATTGTTTATTTAATTTCTGTTCGTTTTAAGTTTCATTTATACTTTAATAGCAAAATATTTGTTTTAGTTTTAAGCTAGATTTTAATATTCATTCCAATCATTACTCGATTTAATATATATTTATTAATTTATGTTATTTATTTTTGTATGTTTTTTTTGATATGATTGTTTATTTAATTTCTGTTCGTTTTGGGTTTCATTTATTCTTTAATAGTTATTTCTGGTCGTTTTGAGTTTGACAGGTATGTGTATCTCCTGAGCTTAATTTTAAAAAGGCCTTTACTTTTCTTCGAAAAACTTATTTTTCGGAAAGTTTTTTTTTAATTATTAAAGTAAAGAGCTGCTACATAAAATCAAAGATGAGCAGAAATAAAGTCCAAAAATTGTTTAAGCGCAAATTTTCTGTAAACTTACTTGCAATGTTTTATCTACTAGCACAACAGAAACTTTTAATCCACAAAGGATATTTTTTAACTAAAAGTAAAGAGCTACTAAGATGAAAAAATTCAGTCCAATTATTGTTCAAGCGCAAATTTTCGATAAACTTACTTCTAATGTTTAATTTATTAGTATGACAAAAACTTTTTTTTTCCTCAAAGGCTATTTTTCAAATAAAAGTAAAGAGCTGCTGCATTAAATAAAAGATGAGCAAAAATAAAGTCCAATAATTGTTCAAGCACAAATTTTCTGTAAACATACTTCTAATGTTTTATTTATTAGGATGATAGAAACTTTTTTCAACAAAGGATATTTTTCAGCTAAAAGTAAAGAGCTGCCACATTAAATCAAAGATGAGCAGAAATAAAGTCCAATAATTGTTTAAGCACAAATTTTCTTTAAACTTACTTCTAATGTTTTATCTATTAGTATAACAGAAACTTTTTTTCCACAAAGAATATTTTTCAACTAAAAGTAAAGAGCTGCTACATTAAATCAAAGATGAGCAAAAATAAAGTTCAATAACTGTTCAAGCACAAATTTTCTGTAAACTTACTTCCAATATTTTATTTATTAGTATGACAAAGACTTTTTTTCCACAGAGGATATTTTTTAACTACAAGTAAAGAGTTGCTGCATTAAATCAAAGATGAAAAAAAGTCTTCAAGAGCAAATTTTCGATAAACTTACTTCTAATGTTTTATTTATTAGCATGACAGAAACTTTTTTTCGACAAAGGATTTTTTTCAACTAAAAGTAAAGAGCTGCTAACTTAAATCAAAGATGAGCAAAAATAGAGTCCAACAATTAGAGTCCAATAAATAGAGTCCAATAATAGAGTCCACAAATTTTCTGTAAACTTACTTCTAATGTTTTATTTATTATGAATACAGAAACTATTTTTTCCACAAAGGATATATTTCACAAAAAATTAAAAAGCTGCCATACTAAATAAAAAATAAGCAGAACTAGAGTCCAATAATTGTTCAAGCGCAAATTTTCTGTAAACTTACTTCTAATGTTTTATCTATTAGTATGACAGAAACTTTTTTTCCACCCAGGATATTTTTCAACCAAAAGTAAAGAGCTGCTACATTAAAAGTGACCCTCTCGAAATCCTAATCCACATTTCAGATGAAGCTAAGAACCTAAATATGAAAGTAAATTCCACCAAATCAAATATAATGACGATAAATTTCTTAAAATCCACTCCCGCATTCCTTGACCCTAACCCACCCGAAATGCTTGTGAAACTTGTTAAAGTCCTTGGTATCACAATTTCAAATATTCTTAAATGGGACATGCATGTTTCTAATATTGTTAAACAAGCAAACGTTTCATTACCTATGTTGAAAATTTTAAACAAATTTAATTGCCCTAAGATGCAATCCCTCCTTGTTCATTTATCATTTATCAGGCCGCTATTAGAATATGCATGTCCGGTCTGGCATTCTCATCTTTCAAGCGAGCTTAGTGATAAAATCGAGTCGGTCCAAAAGCGTTCGCTCAGGATCATCTATACAGAGAGTAAAGTTCCATACTCCTTCCTCCTTAAATCTGCAGGTATTACCACGTTAAAAGAAAGGAGAGTACAAATTTGTTTGGGTTTTGCTAAATCTGCAATATATAATCCTCGTACTGAGGACATCTTTCCATATTTAAATGACCCCATTAGACCCCGTCTCCCTCGCTTAGCTTCCCTTGGCAATTCCAACATATTCACCTATCCATACCGTTACTGAGAGGTTCCAGAAAAGTTTTATTCCCTTTATTTTGGCGCACCTAAATAATCCCTGAACTATTAACTCCCCCATTATTACTATAACTTTTAACCAAAATTAACTCCCCCGTCCCTTATTTTAGTTGTTGTGTATGTTCACAATAATAATGTGTGATTTTTTTCTCTTTATCTTTGTCACTTTTATTGTGTCTTTTGTAGATACTTATTTATGTTAAATTTCTTTTCTGACCTTTAATATGAAATCTTTTTTCCTTTAATTGTATTCCTTTCTTTAACTGTAAATATTTCTTTTGACATCTAATTTGGCTTGATTTTAAGAGTTTTTTTTTTAATTTTATGTATTTGAACTTGAACACGATTTCGGCAATGTTTTTCTTCTTGACTGTGATTTTCTTTTATCCCCCACCACTTCTTCTTCTATTTTCTATTTCTATTCTACTCATTTGTTAAATTCTTATCGATCATTTTTATGCTTGATTGGTCTTCCTTTTCTTGCTGTATTATTTGTTTCTTCGTTTTGCTTTGTCTTTTTCTTTTTGACATATGAAGCAAATTCGGCTCTATTAGAGCTTGTGATGGCCTTTGGAAAATATATATTATCTTAACTTATCTTAAATCAATGATGAGCAGAAATAAAGTCAAATAATTGTTCAAGCACAAATTTTCTGTAAACTTACTTCTAATGTTTTATTTATTAGTATGACAGAAGTAGAATGCTAATATTGAATTCCATGGAACTATGTTCCTTCCTGTGCTATTTGGGGAGATTAAGTTCCTTGGCACCTTTCCAGAGTATGTACTTGTGGATTTGCTTGGTTTATGTTCCTTCCTGTGCTATTTGCTTACTTTACGTTCCTTGGCACCTTTCCAGAGCATGTACTAATGGATTTGCTCTCTCTATGTTCCTTCCTGTGCTATTTGCTTACTTTACGTTCCTTGCCACCTATCCAGAGCGTGTACTTATGGTTTTGCTTGGTTTATGTTCCTTCCTATGCTATTCTAAGGGTTTATGTTCCTTCCTATGCTATTCTCAGGGTTTATGTTCCTTCCTATGCTATTCTAGGAGCTTATATTCCTTCCTATGCTATTCTAAGGGTTTATGTTCCTTCCAATGCTATTTAAGGACGCTATGTTCCTCCCAATACTATTTGGGGACACTATGTTCCTTTCAATGCTATTTTCGTACACTATGTTCCTTCCAATGCTATTTGGGGACATTATGTTCCTTCCTGTGCTATTTTCTTACTTTACGTTCCTTGACGCCTTTCCAGAGCAGTACGAGCGGGGATTCCCCACTGGTTCCTGAAATCTGGCTTGTTACACAAGTTTGTTTCAACTCCACATTTTCAACCAGACTGGTTTTTGAGACAACACCCATAAAGCGAGCAGTACGAGCGGGGGTTCCCCACTGGTTCTTGAAATCTGGCTTGTTACACAAGTTTGTTTCAACTCCACGTTTTCAACCAGACTGGTTTTTGAGACAACACCCATTTTTTAGGACCAATCAGAGAGATAGTGGAGTTTGCTCCATATACGATAACTTGATTGGTGATTGGATACAAATAAAAAGGAGTGATTTTCATACGTCATTGAGATTTTGTATATAATGGTAATACATTACGATTAAATTTCCATAATGTTTTAACATACCATGGATAATACATTAAATATTATTGACTTTGAAGCTATGCCAACTTCGATTTATAATGTGAGTACAGTTTAGTAAATTTTCGTAAATTATTTCCAAATAAAATAATTTTACCATCCCTCCAGTAAATTCAAATTTCAGGGGGCATAGCCCTCCCCCCAACAATACAAACTCTACAATATGATGATCATAGTCGCTAGAAAACGTAAAATACGCTCTTTTTTCCATTATGTAAACCACATCTCCCCCCACCTCTCTGTTTACAAGTTTAATTCATTAGAAATAATTCTTTTGTTCAAAATGACCTTTTCCCATCGTGCAATTAAAATGTGCTGTCTTTTTCAAGTCTAAATAAAACCATGTGTGTTTAACCTTTTTACAAGAGGGAGCGATTTCAAAACAACATTTGGCATGCGCATTATCTGAATTAAGAAAACAAAGGAATGGAAACGTGTAATTCTAAACGCTTTGAAGAAAGAGAGATTGTATTTTTGGCCAAATTAAACGAGATATTCTATTTGATGATTAAGAGGCTCTTATAAAAATATAAGGCGGGGGAGGGGAGCAATGTATCAATTTTAACACCTTCGTTGTGAGGTGAAAAACAAACTATTTCTTCGCATGAAAAGTAAGGGGAGGGAGGATGGATTCTTTGTGCAGACACGTATACCCTTTGACAAGAAAACTAATGTAGTCATTCCGATACGCAACACTGAAGTTTAGTGTTTGGTTAGCTGTTAATTATAGCATATTTATGGCTGACTATTTTTTAGATCTATATTTAAATCATTGTATTGGATTTGATGCAGCGGGGGGGGGGCGGGTACTAATTTTTTCTTCTGTAAAAATGGGAATTGTTTTTCCATACTAAATTTTGTCTTCTTTTTTAAGGAGGAGGATTCCTACAATTACTCTCCCCCTCAAAAGAGAGCTAAGGCTAATGGTGATACTCCAATGCAACAACTGGAGATAGCTGGCCCATCGAGAACCACCCACATCCCTTCCAGACCAGCGCTGCCTGCCCAAGCCCCATCCGTGCCAGCCCCTATGCAGTCAGGTAGAAAGCTGAAAAGAGAGTGGATGACTGCTCACATGATGGTCAGCCCCGCTGCTCCAACCGCCCAAGCCAGTGACATCGCATCCACCACCACAAATATGCAAGAAACGGAGGGCACTCAACAGAAGTCTGAATTTGGAAATGTGAGCATTTTTACCTTTACTTTCTACATGGTTTTAGAAATATCAACCAATTTCTTTTCAATTTTTTTAGTCTTTTCTTTTCGCCATTTTTCAACACCGTAAAAGTGTGTATATGTGTCAGAGATATTAAAATGTTATTTTCACTATAATATTAATCCTGAGGGAGTTCTGAGGATTAAGTTCTCAGGGAGGTATAAAAAATGGTACTTATTCCATATTCTGGTAAACATCTGACTTGAAATGCTTCAGGATAAAAAGACTATTGCGTATTTCTGAACTTTCTGGGGAGGGAGTGGGGTGGACGCAAGTATTTAGTTTAAATAATGCTAGGAGGGGTAAAATTGAGTTTTGAGGATGGGGTGAAAATGAACATGTTTTTTTTAACTTTTTAAAATAATGGTTATTTCACAAAGAAAACGAAACCTTTTTTCTATAAGTTAATGAATTAGCCTTTTCGCCATTTTTTCAACACTGTAAAAGTGTTTTTGTGTGTCAGAGATATTAAAATGTTATTTTCGCTATAATATTAATCCTGAGGGAGTTCTGAAGATTAAGTTCTAAGGGAGGTGTAAAAATGGTACTTATTCAATATCCCGGTAAACAACTGACTTGAAATACTTCAGGATAAATAGACTATTGCGTCTTCCTGAACTTTCTGGAGAGGGGGTGGGATGGAGGCAAATATTTAGTTTAAATAATGCTAGGAGAGGTAAAGTTGAGTTTTGAGGATGGAGTAAAAAATGAACATGGTTTTTTTAACTTTATAAAATAGTAGTTATTTCACATAGAAAATAAACCCTTTTTTCTATAGGTTAATGAATTAGCCTTTTCGCCATTTTTTCAACACTGTAAAAGTGTTCGTGTGTGTGTGAGTGTGTGTGTGTGTCTGGGTTTGTGTGTGTGTGTGTGAGTGTGGGTGAGAGTTTGCGTGTGTGAGTATGAGAGTGAGAGAGTGAGTCAGATATAGTTAGTGTGTGGGTTTGTGTGAGTGTGTGTGTATGTGTGTGTGTGTGTGTGTGTGTGTGTGTGTGTGTGTGTGTGTGTGTGTGTGTGTGTGTGTGTGTGTGTGTGTGTGTGTGTGTGTGTGTGTGTGTGTGTGTGTGTGTGTGTGTGTGTGTGTGTGTGTGTGTGTGTGTGTGTGTGTGTGTGTGTGTGTGTGTGTGTGTGTGTGTGTGTGTGTGTGTGTGTGTTTGTGCTATTAACAAAATTCGTAATTTATTATGCACTTGTTTTGTAAATAATGCTATAAGCAAAAATTTGTAACTTATTATGCATTTGTTTGATAAATACGAATCCAATTAGGAAGAAAAAAAATACATTAAACCGATAGATTTGTAGGGAAAGGAATCTGCTTCTAGTCTGATCGCTATTGTTTATGGATGGCTAGATTTGCAGGAAAAAAGAGTCAGTTTTTTTCAATGAGGTATTAGGACAAGTATTGAGTTGATTTTTTTTTACCGAATTTTACTGCTATTAGTCAATCATTGCGATGTGCGTGTGTGCGCATGTATGTGTGAGAGTGCACGTGTTTTTGTGTGGGTGTGTGCGCATGTGTGTGTGTGTGTGAGCGTGTACGTGTGTGTGTGTGTGTGTGTGTGCGTGTGTGCTATTAACAAAATTTGTAATTTATTATGCACTTGTTTTGTAAATAATGCTATAAGCAAAAATTTGTAATTTATTATGCATTTGTTTGATAAATACGAATCCAATTAAGAAAAAAATAATAACAACATTAAACGGATAGATTTGTAGGAAAAAGGAATCTGCTTCTAGTCTGATCGCTATTTTTTATGGATGGCTAGATTTGTAGGAAAAAAGAGTCAGTTTTTTTAATGAGCTATTAAGACAAGTATTGAGTTGATTTTTTTTTACTGTATTTTATTGCTATTAGTCAAACGTTGCGATGTGTGTGCGCGTGTGTGCGCATGTATGTGTGAGCGTGCACGTGTGTGCGTGTGCATGTGTGCACATGTGTGTGTGTGAACGTGTATGTTTGAGCATGTACGTGTGTGTGTGTGTGAGCGTGTGCGCGTGTGTGTGTGTGTGAGCGTGTACGTGTGTGTGTGTGTATGTGTGTGCGTGTGTGCTATTAACAAAATTTGTAATTTATTATGCATTTGTTTTGTAAATAATACTATAAGCAAAAATTTGTAATTTATCATGCATTTGCTTGATAAATACGAATCCAACTAAGAAAAAACATAGTGTGCTATAATTATGATAAAACGTTCCTCAAAGAAAAAAACTCAATTCATTCATTTTAGTTTCAGGGGGAAGCTAACGAAAACAACTGCCTTCCCTGGCCCAGGACTTCAAAATATCATGGGCAATTGGCCCCTCTCGCTTGATGATGTTAGTGAAGGTACGTCATTTAGTATCCCCCTGGATTTTCAATTTACAACTGAAGAAATGGACAGCCTTATGCAAATTGTTGGGTCTAATGTTTCCGGGGACATTTTTGACGATGACTTTACAATTAGTGAATTGAGTCCTGTGCAAATAGGTGCAGGACAGAAAATAGCGTCACGTCCCCGGAACTACGTGAATTTTATTTGTTAGAGTCTGCTCTAGGTCACTTGCAAACACATAGAGTAGATTTTAACCCCCCCCGAGGAAAACCTGGTTTACGGGAGTGTCATTTTAACAGACCCTGTAAATTTTCTTCATACCTACATCGACCGAATTTGAGCACTTATTGAGATTCAGATTCAGAAATGGGGGGGGGGGTCAAGCGGGGATTAAGACATCAGTCAATCAAAAAGTTTATTTACATAAGGTGACATCTGGGGACATTTTTTATTTTATTTTTGCAAGGGGTAATCAAACTTTTTACTCTGGTCTGAATGAGATTTAGTACAGCTTTCATAACATTGCCAATAAATCAACATTGATTTTGGAAACATTCAATGAAAGGGTGCGTGGGTTTACCATTTTAGAAATTGAATGCCTGAATATGAATCTCAGATGATTTAAAAAAAAACTTTATTTTGAGGGGGGCGGGTAGAAAAATAAAATGTCACCCAGATTTTTCGGCTACAGGGGGGTTCAGGGTTTCTATTTTGACACGGGATTGTAATACTTTAAATATGGATTTTTAGTAACAGCCCATAAAAAATTGAAAAATGATTCAACAATGAATATTCTTGAAGGAGTTGCACGTAACGGTGGAGACAATTTTCCTAAAGTAAATTTTGATTGTTTAGAGGGGAAGTATCCGGTGTCCTTAAAAAATAACCATATTTGAAAAAGAAAAAGAAATTCTTGGGTTGGGGTTGGTTGTTCTCCAGTAAGACACGGAATTTGTAAATTGGTGAAAGAAATCGAATATAAAAGGGGTTTTATATTTAGTTAGGACACCATTGGTAGCCAATGTTAAAAATCGGACTTGGGTTGTTTTAGAACCCCCCAAAGATGTAAATTCCTGTGGTCATTTTTCCCCGTTACGGCAATAAGTCGACTCTTATCCCAAGGCAAGAACAAAGGAGAACTTCACTATTGCCCCATGTGCCTTTTCTCATTTAGATCTGAGCAAACATTCACGGATCACATGAGATATTGCAAAATTCATGGCAATCAAAGAATAGAAATGCTGGCAGAAGGCAAAGATACTTTACAATTTAAAAACTTTCAAAATACCCTGCTACAGGTTGATAAACTATGTTTAGAATGTGAATCAAGACTGTTTGTGCTATCGAACCCAGCAAGATCAAATACACCCGAGGTAAGCAAACTAATTACATTATCCTGTGCGTATGCTCGTCGCAATGCCAACGATAAAATGAAATTACAAGAGTTTTTTTTTACTATGGATTAAATGGGCATCAATGAGAAGTTATTGGTGTCTTAAAAAAACAGCGAACGGTGCAATTTCACGATTGCGTCACACCAACTACCCGATGTCAGTATCAGATAAGGAGCAGCTGGCACTAGAAAATGGGACAATTTGTTGGATTTGTAGGAGTGCTCTTGCCCCAAAAGATGCTGTCCAGGATCACAATCATCTTATTGACCCCAATTCAACGGGAAAAAGTAACTTTCGGGGATGGGCTCACAATTCATGTAATTTAAAAATTAAACAGCAACTCTTTCTTCGAGTTTTTATACATAATTCTAACTACGATCTGAAGTATGTGCTACCAGCAATACAACATCTTCAAGGAAATAGAAAAGTGGATGATGCATTGGTGATAGACAGCTTTTCCTACAAAATCATTCCTAAATCATCGGAAAAGTTGTTTGTTTTGGAATTTATGTGGAGATATGTTGAAGACGACATTGAGTACACGAATAAAATTCGCTTTTTAGATTCCTACAGTTTTTTCCCCAAATCATTGAGCGAGTTAATTTTAGTGCAGAAAAACGATGACGGCTGCACCGCTTTCCCCCTTCTCAAGCAACAATTTCCAAATTATTTATATGATTTGTTGACGGTCAAGGGAATCTATACGTATGATTATTATTGTTTCATGTCGAGATTTACTAAGGAAACTATTCCCTCGATTGATTCGTTTTACGACAGTCTAAATGATCGTAGCAGCATTCCTGATGAATACAGTTTTGCTAAAAAAAAAGTGGGGGCAGAGGGAGGGTATAAAAACGGGTTTGTCCAGTGCATGCTCTGTTTTTCAAGGGATATGTTAACTCTGTTAGACATTATATGTAAAACTACGGACAAAGTCTAGGGGAAATTTAATCCTGATTAGGGATATTATTTTTAATATCCTCATTTGATGATGGACCTCGACCTAAAAATTAACGGGGAAAAATCGGGATGATCATCGACATTGATCAGCACCTCTTCATCAAGAGGTCAATGAGGGGTGGATACGTTTTTCACGGAGATCGTATCTTGGAAACTGATCCAACTGGAGAGAGGACGGGGACAAAATTAGATGCAGTTTTCCTTGATATGAATTCTCTCTACCCCTCGGCCATGTCTCATTTTGCGCTACCCTGCGATGACTATAAATGGCTCAATGACCCTCAAGCTCCCCATTTCCCCAACATTGACATAGTTGAGGAGAATGGGCCGTTTGGATGGTTTTTTGAAATTGATGGGGAGATACCAGTTGAGCTTCACGATTCAGTAAAGGATTTTGTTTTTCCGTGCATCAATAGAACTGTGACTAGGGACTCTTCGAGCCCCCGCAACAGACGTTTGCTTTATGAGAACTGATTGTATTAGTAACCTGCACAACAAAACCCTATTGCTGACCTTCTGCCAAAGAAAAATATTGCTTCACATCAATTGGCCATAAAATGGATGTGCAACAACAGTTTCAACATCACAAAGGTTCATAGAGCCCTCCAGTTTAGTCAAAAACCCTATCTGAAAACGTTTGTAGACACTTTTGTCAAGAAACTTTCTGAAGCGCAGACAAAAGCCGAAAAAGAAGGCGCACCGTGAAATTATCAGCTCGCGGATGAACTACACCAATTGGAGTGGGGTTTGTCTATAGCTAGTGAAACGACGGGCGCCAAATCAGCTTTTATGTTTTAAATCAGAAACGAGAAGCGACATGATTTCCCGTGGTACGTTTGTAATTCCAAAGGTGTAATTTATATAGACACACGATGACGAAATCAAAAACGTTGCAAAGTGAGTATATAAGGTTTTTATAGAAGGTGTTATCGTAGAAACTTCAAAACAGGCTCGTTCGATTGAAAATTCAAAGGGCTAGTGCCCTTTTTAATAGTCGAAAGTAATTGGCAACTAGCCCCCTCCCCCAACGCCCATCATTCCCCCGAACACATCCAATCAAAATTTTAAGATAAGAATTTTGTCAGCGTAGCTGATTTTGAGATAGAAAATATCTTTTTGAGGAGGACAATCCCCCACAACCCACGCGGCAAGGGTTTTAAGTTATGCCCTGGGGCCATATAAGGTTTCCATAGAAGGTGTTGTCGTAAAAACTTCAAAACAGGCTTATTTTATTGGAAATTCAAAGGGCTAAAGTTTCTATGACAACGCCTTCTATAAAAACCTTATATGCCCCCAGGGCACAGCTTACAACCCTTGCCCCGAGGGTTGTGGGGGAGTGTCCTCCTCAAAAACATATTTTCTATCTGGAAATCAACTACGCTGAGCGAAATGGCTATCTAAAAATTTGTATCGGATGTGTTTAGGGAAATAATGGGCGTGAGGGGGGCTAGTTGCCCTCCAATCACTTTCGACTATTAAAAAGGGCACTAGTCATTTTGAATTTCCAATCGAATGAGCCTTTCTTGAAGTTTCTACGACAACGCCTTCTATAAAAACCTTATATACCCCCAGGGCATAACTTAAAACTCTTGTCCTGAGGGTGGTAGGGGAGTGTCCTCCTCAAAAACATGTTTTCTATCTGGAAATCAACTACCCTGAATAAAATGGCTATCTCAAAATTTTGATTGGATGTATTTGGGAGAATGATGGGCATGGGGGGCCAGGTGCCCTCCAATCACTTTCGACTATTAAAAAGGGCACTATCCAATCCAATTTCCAATCGAATGAGCCCTTTTCGAACTTTCTACGACAACTCCTTCGATACGAAGTGCCCGGGTATGGAGAAAAAAAAGAAAAACAAACAAAAACACATTGTGCCCACATTCTTCTTTACTCAGGCAGCGCTACGGCGCTGCCTATGATAGAAGGAGGCAAAACTTCTTGTTTTGCAAAAGAGAATGAAAATTTCTTGTTCGGAAAGTTTTATTTTGAGTAATTTCTGTTTGTTTTTTATTGCCAAAGTTTCAAGTTTTTCAAAATTCTCTATTTCAAAATAATTTTTTATTCCAAAATAAATTAGCAATTTTGGCAAGAACTAATAAAATTAAACTGAATATTTGATATATAATGACATTAATTGCTGAGAGCTCAGTGGCTCAAGATTTTGTTTCACCAGGGCCGGATTTAAAGCTTTGACGCTTTTAGGCCCAAGTGTTTTTGCCGCTCCGTTTTTGAAAGACTTTCGGGGAAATCCCCCAAACTTTGAGAATAATGAAAGCCACAGGGCCTAGTGGTCCTATTGGTAAATCCTGGTCTGGTTTCACTGCATTTTTCATTTTATTTTCAATGTTGTAATAAGTACAAATAAGAATATTTGTAATATAATTCGTTTTAGTAAAGCGCCAAATATGCAGTAAGCTTTATTCTTCTACCGTTAGGGAAACGGGCAGCGTCCATATTCCTGTTTGTAGTGAAGAATATCGGTGTCTTGAACGGCTTTGGAAAGAGCTGATAAAAGTAAACTGAATTCCCGTAATTTTTGGAATAGAATGTCGTTAACAAGTTCTTTTGGTTGGGGGCATGGAGGGAGGGCCAGGGGTCAGCTCCCATGATTTTTTGAATAAAATATCGTTAATAAGTTGCTTTTTGGGCTGGGTGGGGGTTGAGGTGGTTGGGCCATGGAGGTATGGCCAGGGGTCAGTTTCCAAGATTTATCATTGATAATTTTTTGGGGGAGGGAGAGGTATCAGACCATGGATGACCAGAGGTCAGATCCCATAAGTTTTGAAATAAAATATTGTTAATATGTTGTCGGTTATTTTTTTTGTGGGGGGGGGGGGTATCGGGCCATGAGGGCCAGGGATGAGTTACCATAATTTTTGGAATAAAATGTCGTTCATAAGTTTATTGAGTTGGGGTGGGCGTTTGTTTTATCTCATCTTTGAACTATTTTGAAAATTCTCGTACAGAAACCTTATAAACCCCCCGGACATAACGCTTGTCCCAGGGCACTTGGGGATTGTGTTGATCCTGGATTTTTTTTTATCCGATCTTTTTACTTATTTTAACAAAATCGCTATCTAAAAAATTCGACCGAATGGATTTGAGGTAAAGAAGGTAGGAAGGCCTTCCTCCCGTCCCTTTTAACTCTTAAAAAGGTAACTAAACCTTTCAATTTCTAATCATTTAAGTCCCCTCCGAAGTTTATATGACCGCCTTTTCCGTAAAAACCTTATATGTCCCTGGGGCATAAGTTACAACCCTTCTCCAGGTTTCTGGGGGGGGGGTATGTTTACCCTGAAGTTTTGTCATCTGATCGTTAGACTGTTTGAAACAAAATGGATATCTAGCTACCCTCCTATCACTTTTGACTATTAAAAAGCGCACTTAAAATTTTGATTTACAATCGAATGAGCCCCCTCCTTAATTTTTACTACCACCCCTTTCATAAGAACCTTATATTCCACCGGGGTATAGCTTACAACACTTACCCCCACTTACCCTACTTTTGTTATATGATCTTTGGTCTATTTTAAACAAAATGGCTATTTAAAAAATTCTATCGAAAGCATTTTGGGAAAATACGGGTGGTGGGGCGGGGGGGGCTAGTTGCCATAGGAACCCTTTTGACTCTGAATGAACGAATTTGACTCTTAACGGGAATTAGAACTTTTAATTTCTAATCATTTTAGTCCCCTCCGAGGTTTATATGGCCCCTTCTTCTATAAAAATTTTGTATGCACCCAGGGCATAAGCTACAACCCATCACCCGGGCTCTGGGGGGATGTGGGGGGGTATATTAAACCCAAGATTTTGTTATCTGATTGTTGGACTATTTTAAACGAACTGGCAATCTCAAAATTTTGATCGGTTGCATTTGGAGAAAAGAGGATGTGCGTGTCTGTCGGGGAAGGGGTAGGGTAGATGCCCTCCAATCCCTTTTGAATCATAAAAAGGTAACTAGAAGTTTCAATTTCAAATCAAAAGAGCCGCCTCTGAAGTTTATACGACCTCCCCTTACATAAGGACCTTATATGACCCCGCAACATAACTTAAAACACTTTCCCCCGGGCTCTGGGGGTTTGTGTTAACCCTGGATTTTTTCTTGCTTGAATTATTTTATTAAATTTGCTATCTCAAAATTTTTACCGGATGGGTTTGGGGAAAAAAGGCGTTGGGGATTAGTTGCCCTTCGATATCTTTTGACTATTTACAAGTGACCTAGAACATTCAATTTCCAATCAAATGAGCACTCTCTGAAGTTTATACGAGCATCCATTCTATGAAAACCATATATGCGCCCATGGCATAGCTTAAAACACCTACCCTCGGGCCCTGGGGTGTTGTGTTGACACCAGTGTTTTTATTATCTGATGTTTGAACTATTTTTAACAAAATGGCTATCACAAAATTTTTATTGGAAATATATGGGGGAAAAAGGCGTGGCGGAAGGGCTAGTTTGCCTCTGATAACTTTTGTCTCTTACCATATATGTGCCCAGGGCATAGCTTACAACTCCCTCTCCCGGGTCCTGTTGTTTGACCTATTTTTAACAAAATGTCTATCACTAAATTTTTATCGAATGTATTTGGGAAAAAAGGGGGTAGCAGAAGGGCTAGTTGCTCTCTGATCATTTGACTCTTAAAAAGGTGACTAGTACTGATAAAATGATCGATGATTGATGATAGTTAACTACTGCTATAACTACAACTATAACATAACTACTAACATAACAATGGTAAACGTAACGAAATTTTGCAAAATTATAATAATGGGTCTGCAGCTGTCGTTTTTGTGTTACATTTATTAACTCTCAAAGTGTGGATATATATATAGAATAGAAGGCGTAACTACAGCGTTGAATATTTTAGTGAGAGTTGGTTTATTAACATTATTTCTCAAGCTTACTGCTTTTCTGCATCATTTTGTAAGGGAGTGAGACATATCTTTAAAAAGCACGATAGTTGATCTGGTCGTAAAACCATAATCAATGCCTAGGTACCGTAAACGATATGCTTCGTTAATACCAATACCTTCCATATCTAGGGACGTAGAAAAATTATGCTTTTTAGGCCTGTTAAACATAAAAACTCTGTTTTAGATATATTTACAGTAACAAACTTATAAAGCTCAACAATCCTAGCAAGGCTATCACGTAAACTGGAAAAAGAAAGACTAAGTAGCAGTAAGTCATTGACATATGACAAATAACTAATATGAAGCCAATCGATGTTGAAAGCTACCTTTAGCTCTATAGTGGCTGCATATGTGGCACAATTGAATACAGTGGATCCTAAACAATAGCCTTATCTTAAACGTTTAAGCATAGCTACATCTTCCAAAGCACCAGAGTAGTATCCCCTGACTGCTTTCAAAGTCATCCCTAGGGAATTAACATGGGATTTTAAAGTCATCCTTATCCCTTTTCCTATGAGAGCCCTCTGACGTCACGGTATACGCCCTCGCACCTGTACAATGTGGTCAGCTGTTCCTAGCCCCTCGCACCTGTTTCGAGTTGGCGACATTCCCACCCTTGTCAAGAGTCCAGACATAATTACTTGGAACGTGGTCAGTATGATAGAAAAGTAGTAATAATAGGGAAATTATCACAGGAAAATTAACAAGTGAAGCTCCTGACCCCTGTTTCAAGC
Organism: Artemia sp. Qi Xiang Cuo; assembly: GCF_049724085.1. Classification (NCBI taxonomy): domain Eukaryota; kingdom Metazoa; phylum Arthropoda; class Branchiopoda; order Anostraca; family Artemiidae; genus Artemia; species Artemia sp. Qi Xiang Cuo. Next base: position 25,746,419 of record NC_142808.1, on the reverse strand, counting down.
GCATGTTTCGTCATGTGACACACCGTCCATTGTTTTTATGTGATGCACTCCCTTTGTATTTCTGTGGCACACCCCCTTTTGTTTTTATATGACATCACGACAGCCATAGTATTGGATTTCTAACGCAGCCCTTTGGCGTCTAGTGACACACCATCGCATTGGTACAATGCGGTCAGCTGTTTCTACCGGAACCCTGTTTCTAGGCAAGATTTCAAGCGCATGTATCGTCATGTGACACACACCCCTTTGTTCATCTGTGAAATCCCGACATCCATAGTTTTTGATTTCTAACGGTATCTTATGACACACCCCCTTGTTTTTTTATGACAAACCCTCTGACGTCACGCAACACACCCCTTTTGCTTTTCTATGACAAGCCCTCTGACGTCATGTGACACACCCCCGTTTGAAGCATATGTTATATCACGCGACACACCCTCGCCTTTAAAGGATCAGATAAGTGGAGCTACCGACCCCTCATGCCGTCACACCTACGCAATGTGGTTACCAGTTCTATTAAAGGGAACACAGTTGCCAAGTGTCCCCATACTTTTTTTCGCCGGAAACCGCAAAAGTGTTTTTCATTAACTTAATGGCCGCACACACTTTATGTAAGACATTTTCTTTTCTGACGTTTCATTTTTCCGCTCAAAATACCTTTCATGTTTTTTCTTTTTTTTCCTTTTCTATAGTTCTTGACCCCGCCAGGACTCGAAAGGCTATTCTCTTCCAATGGAACGCGCTCTAACCCAGAGAACTAAGAAGAAATTCCTAATGTTCTGAAATAGAGAAATTCTTTCAGTAAATAACACAAGCCCCTTCGACGTCATGGAAGTCATAGCAAGCGCCCTAATTTCTCAATGCACATGCATCATTAGACGCAAATCCAGGAGAGTATTGATTTTCATAGACAATTTCTGACGGGGTGTTTATACAAAGGAGAAATATCTCCTTTTTTCATGCAGGATATTAGATTTCACACTATCGTGACAATACGCCCCCCTCCTAGCATGCAATACTGGGGGAATAAGGTTGATATTAGGTGCAAATTTAGAACACATTAAGAGCCCTTAACAAAAATAAATCGTTTTCATAAAGGACAATGCAAATGGGAAAAAATATGAAAAGGCTTATAAAACAATAAAATATAAACAATAACATGCGTAATTTAAGGACAGAGGATGAAAGGACTCCAGGGGAGGGGGAGCGTCTGTTAGGGGGAGGAGGGCCATTTTTTCCGTCGCCAGCTCAGCACAGCCCTTTTTATTCATACATATGTTTTAGTTACACAAAGCAGTAATTTTCAAGTGTATATTTATTGTTATACAGCCACCATCAACTAAGGTACCGGCCCAATCGCAGCTCGCTTCCACGGAAGTGTCCAGCCCTCCAAACGGTTTGTCTCAGTCCTTACACAACCTAGGGCCCTTTTTTCAGCAAAAATATCAGAACACGCAAAGAAGGGTAAATTCCTGTTCCCACCCATCCCGTACACTGCAGAGGACTTTTGTCTGTGTCTACTCTTTTTGGGGGACGGAATCCGGCCATCCCAGCCCGCAGTGGGGGAGATTGATCTATGTCTGCTCATTCCTGGGACGGAATCCGGACACCGGCTAGGCAATAAAGAGGCTAAAAAATGCTCTCTTTTGAGATAATTTAAAAGTAGTAATAATAGGGAAGTTATCATAGAGTTTCTGGGATATTCCCGCCTCTAACATTACATCACGCCTTGCAAGATTCTCAACCCTGGCAGCCCACCCGGGATTACAAGCGTTCTAATATTTATTCTATATTGACAGGATTCCTAACCCATATTTTAGTACATTGCCCCCAGGCACGGCACACACATGAGTGCTTTGTAATAACGATGGTAGTCACCTTAAGCAAAGATACCTACTGAGAGAGAATTGAAGATCATTTCTTCATTTCTTGTCCTTTTCAGACATTTCTTGTTAAAAATTTTACTTCAACTCATTCATTTGGGTTTTCACGGGAAATTCACGCCACAGTGCTACACTATAACTACTCTTTAGCACCCCTCTACAATCGCTAAATCTCCCTCAAAACACTTTTCAGACATTTCTAGTTAAAAGTTTTACTTCAAGTCATTCATTTGGGTTTTCGCAGGCAATTCACGCCACAGTACTATACTATAACTACTCTTTAGCACCCCTTCATAATCGCCCCATCTCCCCCAAAACACTTTTCAGACATTTCTTGTTAAAAGTTTTACTTCGTTATTCATTCTGGTTTTCACAAGCAATTCACGGCGGAGTACCACACTATAACTACTCTCTAGCACCCTTCTGTCATCGCATCATCTCCCCTAAAACACTTTTCAGACATTTCTTGCTAAAAATTTCACTTAAACTCATTCATTTGGGTTTTCGCAAGCAATTCATGCCGCAGTACCACATTATAACTGCCCCCTTTGTCATCGTCCCATCTCTCCCAAAACACTTTTCAGCCATTTCTTGCTAAAAATTTTACTTCAACTCATTCATTTGGGTTTTTGCGAGCAATTCACGCCACAGTACTACACTACAACAACTCCTTAGCATCACTCTGTCATCGCCTCATCTCCCCCAGAGCACTTTCAGTCATTTCTTGCTAAAAGTTTTACTTCATCTCATTCATTATGGTCTTCGCAAGCAATGCACGCCACAATACCGCACTATAACTACTCTCTAGAATCCATCTTTTAACGCGCCATCTCCCCCCAAAACACTTCAGACATTTGTTTTCAGAAATTTTTATTTCAGCTCATTCATTCGGGTTTTCGCAAGCAATTCAAACCACATTACAACTCTATAACTACTCTCTAGCACCCCGACGGCACCCTTCATCATCATCGTAAACGTCTTCTAGTGTTTGAAACACACAAACAAATATAGACACACACACACACACACACACACACACACACACACACACACATACACACACACACACAAACATCGTGTGTACACACTTTCTTCGAATAATTCATCTTCACCTTTTTAAAAAAAAAATACGGTACATGTGGTTATCCTTCCAATGTAAGAAAACTACTGATTTAATACATACAATAAACTAGGTAGTGTCGATGAGCAGCCATAGAATATCATTGGGACAGCTGCGTAGTTGCGATTAGCAGCCTCAGAGTAACACTGGTACAGCCACAATCATATTTCATGTCATTTTAAGACATGTAAAAAAAAGTTGAAAAATGTCCTGGTTGCAGTAATAATGCCTCGACTAAGACGTTCCCACATCTTTGCAAACCAAGTGCCAATACCATAGTTCATTATTGATGAATGATCTTTATAATAGTCCATTTCATAAGCCTTTGGTCTTGGACTAAGAGTAGCAACATAGCAATCAATATCAGGACAAGCGAATACAATCTTCTTTTTTTAATATGATCCAACTGAATATCCTTTCAATGTACAAAAATACTGTTTGAAAATATATCATAAACCATGTATTGTCGATGAGAAGCAATAGAGCACCTCTAATACAGCCGCATAAATACAAAAAAGGTGAATAATTTTCCAAGTCCAAAAAATTCAGTAAGAAAAGTGTTACTACAAACATTATTTATCTAATAGCGATAGTCACGACTATCATATCTATATCATTCTCATTTCGTATTTTGAAAATATTAAATGTTGTTTTTTTTAGTTTTAAGCGTATTTAATGTCACATTCTAAGACATGTAAAAAAAGTTGAAGCAAATTTATATGTTAAAAAAATATATAAAAATAAAAGTTAAAAAAAAGTTAAAAAAATAAACGTCACATAAAGTATAAAAAATGGGGGGAGAGTTCAAAAAGTTGGGGGGGGGGGCTGGGAAGTTAGGGAGAAAGGGCCCTTGGAGGTTGAGGTCCTTGGTAGCTAGGGTCGTTGGTGGTTTCGGTCCTTGATGGTTCAAATCCATAACTACGCTACTACTTGATTTATAAGGATTTCTATGGATTGTTCTGGATTTATATATTAAAATTCCTTTCTTGGCAACTACGACTTTATTAGTTTCAATACTCCATTCCTCAAGATTATTTTATATTGCCTACACTCCTCATTATTTACTTGTGTATTATAGCGACCACAGCCAAGAAGTAAAAGCTAGGTCAAGTCGCAAGACCACCTTTGTCACTGTGAACTGTTTCCACAGATTGATACCATTGATGTTATTCTAGTCATATTCTAAAATTTATGTCACTTTGCGTAAGACTTACCAAACCCTGAGACTTAGCATAAGTGGCAAGCAGTTTTAATCCTTTACCACTTTCATATAATCCATTTAAAAATAAGAATTGTATCATCCTCTGTTTCATCCCATTATTCAAATCATTAATTCAGATCATTCAGTCCAGAATTATACAAATGAGATACCTTTTTGATATCTGTAATAATGTATGCGATACTGGACGAGATCTGAGATCCCTTCAAACTACAGGTTATTAACCTGTTGGAAAGGCTTTTGCTTAAATTCCAATTCAGGTTGCCCAAAATTTCACTTAAACTCATTCATTTGGGTTTTCGCAAGCAATTCATGCCGCAGTACTCCACTATAACTGCCCCCTTTGTCATCGTCCCATCTCCCCCAAAACACTTTTCAGACATTTCTTGTTAAAAATTTTACTTCAACTTATTCATTCGGGTTTTCGCGAGCAAGTCATGCAACAGTACTAAACTATAACCACTCCCTAGTGTCCCCCTGTCGTCAGTCCATATCCCTCAAAGCAATTTTTCAATAATTATTGTTAAAAATTGAATTTCAGGTCATTCGTTCTGGTCTTCGCAAATCAATCACACCACAGTATCACACTATTATAACTCTCTAACACCACTCTTTCATCGCTCCCATCTCCCCCCAAAACACTTTTCAGACATTTCTTTTCATAAATTTTTATTTCAGCTCATTCATTCGGGTTTTCGCAAGCAATTCAAACCACATTACAACTCTATAACTACTCTCTAGCACCCCGACGGCACCCTTCATCATCATCGTAAACGTCTTCTAGTGTTTGAAACACACAAACAAATATAGACACACACACACACAAACACACACACACACACACACACACACACACACACACACACACACACACACACACACATCGTGTGTACACACTTTCTTCGAATAATTCATCTTCACCTTTTAAAAAAAAAATACGGTACATGTGGTTATCCTTCCAATGTAAGAAAACTACTAATTTAATACATACAATAAACTAGGTAGTGTCGATGAGCAGCCATAGAATATCATTGGCACAGCTGCGTAGTTGCGATTGGCAGCCTCAGAGTACCACTGGTACAGTCACAATCATATTTCATGTCATTTTAAGACATGTAAAAAAAAGTTGAAAAATGTCCTGGTTGCAGTAATAATGCCTCGACTAAGACGTTCCCACATCTTTGCAAACCAAGTGCCAATACCATAGTTCGTTATTGATGAATGATCTTTGTAATAGTCCATTTCATAAGCCTTTGGTCTTGGACTAAGAGTAGCAACATAGCAATCAATATCAGGACAAGCAAATACAATCTTCTTTTTTTAATATGATCCAATTGAATATCCTTTCAATGTACAAAAATACTGTTTGAAAATATATCATAAACCATGTAGTGTCGATGAGAAGCAATAGAGCACCTCTAATACAGCCGCATAAATATAAAAAAGGTGAATAATTTTCCAAGTCCAAAAAATTCAGTAAGAAAAGTGTTACTACAAACATTATTTATCTAATAGCGATAGTCACGACTATCATATCTATATCATTCTCATTTTGTATTTAGAAAATATAAAATGTTGTTTTATTTGGTTTTAAGCATATTTTATGTCATTCTAAGACATGTAAGAAAAGTTGAAAAAATTCTATTTTAAAAAAATATATAAAAATAAAAGTTAAAAAAAAGTTAAAAAAATAAACGTCACATAAAGTATAAAAAATGGGGGGAGAGTTTAAAAAGTTGGGGGGAGCCTTGGAAGTTGGGGAGAAAGGGCCCTTGGAGGTTGAGGTCCTTGGTAGCTAGGGTCGTTGGTGGTTTCGGTCCTTGATGGTTCAAATCCATAACTACCCTACTACTTGATTTATAAGGATTTCTATGGATTGTTCTGGATTTATATATTAAAATTCCTTTCTTGGCAACTACGACTTTATTAGTTTCAATACTCCATTCCTCAAGATTATTTTATATTGCCTACACTCCTCATTATTTACTTGTGTATTATGGCGACCACAGCCAAGAAGTAAAAGCTAGGGCAAGTCGCAAGACCACCTTTGTCACTGTGAACTGTTTCCACAGATTGATACCATTGATGTTATTCTAGTCATATTCTAAAATTTATGTCACTTTGCGTAAGACTTACCAAACCCTGAGACTTACCATAAGTGGCAAGCAGTTTTAATCCTTTACCACTTTCATATAATCCATTTAAAAATAAGAATTGTATCATCCTCTGTTTCATCCCATTATTCAAATCATTAATTCAGATCATTCAGTCCAGAATTATACAAATGAGATACCTTTTTGATATCTGTAATAATGTATGCGATACTGGACGAGATCTGAGATCCCTTCAAACTACAGGCTATTAAGCTGTTGGAAAGGCTTTTGCTTAAATTCCAATTCAGGTTGCCCAATATGGCGTACCCTCAGTATCCTATACAAAAATTGGCCCAGAAACCTGTCTATAGCATACGCTGTTTGAAAGGCTTATATCATGGACATTAATTCCGTCTTGAAAGTAATTAATGGCTCACTACGTATGCGTTGTTTGCAAGTTTATATTGTCACAAATGCTCTGATTTTGAGAAACTTCGATGTTTTCAAGTTTCTCTACGAGATCCACGGAATTTCTTTTCCACTGAATTTTTTCACTTCTGTGGGCGAAGCAAAGATATAAAATATGGCCTTCGTCACGGTTTACTAAGTTGGACTGAGCCATTTTCATCAAGACAACACTTCTATCGTTTTTGTTTTTGTTTTACTTTTTCTAAAATTATGCAGTCATCCTATGCTGATAGCTATTGAAGATTAATTATAAACATATACGGAACCACTTTAAAACACAAATTCTTTTCGCTCATATTTTGGTACCAATTAATTTTTTTGAGGTTTGATTATAAATGCAATGGTTCCTTCCTTACGTGCTATTCATTACCGCAAACTGGTAGAAAATAAACTACAGTAGTTCAAAGTGTGATTCCTTTCCATAGTTTTTAACTGTCTTCAGAAATTCCCATTTTTTTGCTCAATTCAGTCAAATTTTATACCTTAATTTAATAAAGCGATTAATAATATTCCCTTCAGAACCTTTTCTACTTCACTCATGTAGAATTAGGGATATCAGGGTGGGATTTGTCAGTTATGCTGTCAGTTTCTTGTTTTGCTAGAAAGCTTTTAAGCAATTGAATAGCCAGTGGGTAATCTTCTGGAAAATCAGTTCTGGTTATTACGGCTGTCATCATGGAAGGGACTTTGTATTATTCATGGTCGATCTTTGCCCAACTTCGTGATGGCAATTAGGAAAGCAGAATAGTGGAAAATGGCAATTTTGTAAATGTTGGGGACTGATAGTCAATAGTTCATAGTCAAAATTATTGGCAAGCGCAACATCTTTTTACAGAATATGAATCTGACAGTCAAAACATAATAAATCTAAGGATTATCTACCAAAAAGATCACTCCTGCTTTATTAGAAGTATAAAAACATTTGCAATTGAGTATTTTGTCTGGTACTAATTCCCATATTCAGTAAGGTGTAATGGAATAGGTTTCTCAGTAGTAATAGGTAGGTTAAACTAATTTTTTAGAAACAATAATCAAATGTCTGTATTAAATAGCTGTAATATAATATAAATAATAAATAAAATATATAATATTAAGTGATCGTTTTTAAAGAAGAAGAATAAACAATTATTCCGTAAACTGAATGAATGCAAAAGCTGGTTCGGATTTTTTGTTGAGAAATGAAATGAAATACCCTCTTTCTAATCTGTTTAAACAATATCTTCTAAAGATAAAGCTGTCAAAGAAAAGTGAAGAGTAATATTAAAACCTAAATAAACCAGAAATAAAGAAATATAATAATTCAAACTTAAAACTGAAGCTACTGTAATGGAATGAATGGAAACCAAGACGAGCATGAATTATAATGGAACACCAAGCGAAACGTCCTCCCCCTAGTCAATACCTCGCTCTGTACGCTAAAGTTTTTTTACTACTTTCAGAGAAGCTATCTATTCTATTTAAGCGGCCTTTGTTGATTCATGGGTCATTCTTAAAGAATTGGAACAAAATTCGAATTTTACCGTAAAGAGCGAGGTATTGACTAGGGGGAGAACCTCCTCATATATGTAATAATTTCTGTTCGTTTTTAAGTTTTAATGTTGCTCCTTACTCTCAGTTAAAAAACTTGTTTCTTTTTTATTTCATTTCACAGTGAAGCTCGAACTTTTTAACTGGTTTTATTTTTTTGTAAGAAGCATTCAAGTGACATATCTTGATTGAGAAGATTTAAAGACAAAAAACAGGTGTCTATGCTGCAATGCTGTGTCGAAAACAAGAATTGGATAAACTAGGGAGTTAAAAATATGATTTTGAAAAAAGAGAAAGTCCCTAGCAATTTTAGGAGAACTCTAATTAAACCCCTGTTTAAGAAAGGTGATAAGAGTGACTTTGGTAATTGTAGTGGCATTAGCTTGATTTATGTAGGTAGCAAATTACTTAGTATGATGACATTTTTTAGACTTAAAGATGCTGTAGACCAAGTTTAAAAGAAAAACGGTGCGGTTTTAAGAAGGATAGAGGATGTGTCGACCTAGTTTTTCACTCGTAGAACTGCCAGAGTCATCAAACACCTTTAGTCCTCAGCTGCATAGATTATGAGCAAGAGTTTGATTCAGCTGATAGAATAGTTTTGGTGAAGGTCTTATCCTTTTATGGTATACTAGACAAACAAATTAAAGTAATTAGTGCTATGCGAAAGAATAGCACGACTGCGGTTAAGGTAGGAAATGAGGCTAGCAGCTGTTTCGCATTACATCAGGAATTAAGCAGAGTTGTGTTCTATATCTATTTATGTAAATTATGGACTTTGTCTTAAGGAGCATAGGAAGGGCAATGGGAGAACACGGAATCAAATGAAGAAAAATACTTTCCTGAACTTAAGGTATGCTGAGGATTTAAGCATCCTAGATGAAAGTGTGAGCAACTTGAATAAACTTTTAGAGGTTTTGCGAGTTCAGGGTGCTAGAATAGGTTTGAAAATTATTGTTAAGAAGACTAAGTCGCTAAGGCTAAGAATTAGTGAAAATGAAAAGGTGACACTGCGTAGCAACAAGATCGATCAAGGGGACGGCTTCAATTATATTGGTAGCATTATTAGTAAAGACGACGGTGTCATGAAGATGTTAAAATTAGATTAACCATGGCTTGGGTGTTTTTTCACAGTTGAAAAAAGTTTCGAAGAAAAGGAAGATAATTCTGCCATCCAAGATTAGAATATTGGAAGTTACAGTGAAGACAATCGTCAAATATGGTTCTGAAATATGAGGGATCCGAAAAACGTTGGCAGATATGCTAGATATTTTAGAGGAAAATTGTCTACGGGTTGTTTTGGGTACCCGACCGTATTTTAAACAGTAGGCTATATGATAAACATGGTTTAATCCCGCTTTCTAGGCCTATAATGAGGGAAAGGTTGAGTTGGCTAGGGCACGTTATGCGGATTAAGGATAACAGAATGCCAAAGGTTGTCCTTTTCGGCCAACCGTCGAAGTTTCTACGACAAAAAATGACCATCGCAAAATTTCTATCAGATACAGTTTGGGAAACTACGAGGTGGGGGGGTCATCCACCCTCCGATAACTTTGAGTTCTAAAAACGGCACTAGAAATTATGATTACCAATCCAATAAGCCCCCTCCGAAGTTCCTACGACCACCATTTCTATAAACACCGTAAATGCCCCCTGGGCATAACTCACAACCCTTGCACTGAGGGCTGTGGAGGCTGGGCACCCTCAAAAACATAATTTCTGGACCTTTCAAATACGTTGAACAAAACGACTATCTCAAAATTTTGATTGGATATGTTTGGGCAAATGGTGGGCGTGGGTGGGGGTTTAGTTGCTCTGCAATCACTTTAAAGTATTAAAAAGGCTCTTTAGCCCTTTTAATTTCCGATCAAATGAGTCCTTTTCGAAGTTTCTACGACAATCTTTCGATGCGAAGTGCCCTGGTCTAAGACCAAAAAGAAAAGTAAATAAATAATACATTTTGCCTACATCGCTCTCAACTTCAGCAGCGTTATTGCTCTGCCTATTATTAAATAAAAATGAAGCAAGTTCTTCCTCAAATCAAAGTAAGGAGCAAAATTAAAACTTAAAACGAACAGAAATTATTACATATATGAGAGGGGTCGCCCCCTCCTCAACACCTCGCTTCACACTAAAGTTCTTTTGTAAAGTTTCCCCTGAAAAGTCCACACCCCCCGAATCTTCTCTCCATATGAGAAACCTTCCCCGTGGAAAATTCTTCTAGCAGGAATTCACAACCCACCCCCCCACCCAAAATGTATGCACGCTTCCCAATAAAAAACACTATGCGCACACAATGGGCAAATTGTATAACTTAAAAAACTTTTCCCAGGGGATATGGGTGGTCATGTTATCTTTAAAGGCATAGTTATTGGACCTTTCAACTATGTTGAACAAAATGGCTATCTAAAAATTTTGATCGGACGATTTTGAGGAAAAAAGGGATGTAGGAGGGGAGGTAGTTGCCCTCCAATCTTTTTGGCCGCTTAAAAAAGGCAATAGAACTTATAACTTCTATTTAAATTAACCCTCTCCTGATATTCTAGGACCGTTGGCTCAATAAGATCACCCCTGGGAAAAAAACATACACACACATCCGGGATCTTTCTTCAGGCTAAAAACTACGAAATTTAATATTTCTGCACAAAGGTGCTTGAAAAACTCTACATTGGGGTTCTTTGACATGCTAAATCTGATGGTGTAATTTTCATTATAATTGTTTGACTTTTTGGAGGTGTTTTCCCCCTTTTTTGAAAATCAGCAAATTTTCTCAGGCTCGTAGCCTTTGATGGTACCACTAAAGTTAATGAATCTTATATATATATATATATATATATATATATATATATATATATATATATATATATATATATATATATATATATATATATATATATATATATATATATATATATAGTCGAGTATTTTGATATATCTGTTGATATCCATTCTACTTTTTAGAGTTTCAGTTAGTAGTGAGTAGCGTTACTACTTGATATATATATATATATATATATATATATATATATATATATATATATATATATATATATATATATATATATATATATATATATATAATCAGCATAATAGCCGAGTATTTTGATATATCTGTTGATATCCATTCTGCTTTTTAGAGTTTCAGTTAGTAGTGAGTGGCGTTGCTACTTACTTGCAGTACGTCACCACGAACTGTTTGATGAACATAAATGTTGACAATAAGCAACTGTATAATCTTGGGTTCTCCCTATTTGGGCTACGTGGGTCACATCGATTCCAGAGACATAGTATGTTGGCCATTTAATTGTTCTGAATAAAATAAGTATTTAATTTTTTGTCCTGTGACTATGGCTATTAAGGGACACCCAGAACCGAAAGATTGCACGAAAGAAGGGGCTATTTCCACTCTAATTGATTTTATTCCTTTGAAATGGATCAGTTTCCAATTCAATAAGCCACTTCTCGGGTTTCTACAAACACCCCTTCATACTAAGTACCAGGAAAAAAAAAGAAATGGTACTCGTTGTATTTCGAAAGACGGTCACCCCTTCCATGCGAAGTGGCTGAGAAAGAAGAAGAATAAAATGTTGAAGGCAGTTAGCCATTTATTTATGCAGGGCTGAAACAATACACCCCAGAACAACTAAGAGACCCCTTTTCAATTTCAAAATAACTGAAGAAGCCGGGTTTTCGTAGTAAATTTTTTTCACACTCAATCTCTGTGGGGATTAATCCCAAAGTTTGGTTCCATCAAGGCGTTTTCAATTTTTAGAGATCCAACTAACCATATCCGCTTTGAAGCTATCAATGACAGCCACACAACAGAAATGGGACTAATTTCAAAAACGATTGCCGTTGCTAGCGTTATTAGCTCTTGGACGATTTTCATTAGCAGAGAATCAAGGCTCGATGTGTCCCCTGATGACAATTGTCTTCTGGTTTCATTAAGACTTAACACTCGGACAAGAGCATCCTAATTAGTGGCTTGGAAAACCTTTCTGACTCTAAAGATTTTATTGCTCTGAAAAGTTCTGTACATCCTTATTCTTTCCCCTACTGCTTGGAGCAAAGACCTGCTCACGAGGAAAATTGATTTATAAACTTTTTGGCTTCGTAATAAATGAGTTCTTAGACACTTTTACTGATTAATTATCAAAGAGTTCGTCGTAAAGAACTGTAAGTAAGGAGCGACACAGCTCAATCGTAATGAAAACTATAAAACAGGGTTTTGATGTTAATAGATATATTAAAGGAATTGGCGTGTTATGCTGATTCCAAAGATGTAAAGTTCAAGTTTAGTGTGACCCATCAAAAGCTATGCGTTTAAGAAAATTTGCCTGATTTTCAAAAAACGGGGAAACAACCCCTCAAATTCAAGGGATCTTAATGAAAACCACAACATCAATTTCAACGTATCTGAGAACCCTATGGTAGAAGTTTCGAGCTACCATCTGCTAAAATGTGGAATTTGTATTTTTTTTTTGTCAGAAGAAAGATCACGGATGCGTGTTTATTTGTTTGTTTTTTTATTGCTTTTTGTTTGTTTTCCCCAGGGGTGATCGCATCGAACCAATAGTCCTAGAATATTGGGAAAGGGCTCATTCGAACAGAAATTGAAAGTTCTACTGCCCCCTTCAGGTCATAAAAAAAATTGGAGGGCAACAAGCCCCCCTCTGCCCCTCCACCCATTTTTCCTCTAAGTCGTCCGATCAAATTATTAAGATAGTCACTTTGTTTAGCATAGCTGAAAGACCCAATAACTATGCCTTTGGAGATAACGTGACCTTCCACAACCACTGGGGAAAGGTGTTTAAGTTATAAAACTTGCCCGTTGTTTACGTATATTATTTGTCATTAGGAAGAATGCATAGGCTACATTTTTCGGTTGGAGGGAGAGGAGTGAATTTTATGCTGTTTTTTCCATAGAGACAATTTTCCATGGGAGAGGAAGTTTCCGGGGGGGTGAACTTTGCATGGGAAATTTTACATTGGGGTAATTTGCCAGAATTCTCAAACGAATGTCTTCTTATTAGTCTTACTTTCTCTTTGCCTACTCAGTTTTAAATGTGGAGATGTTAAGGGGAACCGTCTGGGGGGGGGGGATATTTTACCGGGTTGGAGTTGTCTAGAGTATCTTTCCGTAGGAGGGAGGATATTTTACGGGAGAAATTCACCATGGGTGACTTTTCCACGGGATAAATACTCCAGAGAGAATTTTCTGGGGGTGCAACTTTCTACTAGGGGGCGGGGTATTTGTGGGAAAAACTTAGGTACTGTTTTATTAGCTGTTAAATACGCAAGAAGTGAAGTTTGGTTAACGCTAATGAAATAAAATAAAATAGGATACAAATATAATAGTTTAGAAACTAATTTCGGTTATATATTTGCACATTAAAGGATGGGGTAAAGCATAGCATATGTTAAATAGGTAGCCTAATCTAGGTGCCTTTTTCCCCCTAAACCCCAAAAAACTAAATTTTAAATAAAGTTCCCGGAGTGTTGACCCCTTGTTTATACAGCGTCATACAGGAAGATACCGGGTAATAGGCATTTGGTCTTTGCTTTTCTTGAGTGTCTGTCTCGCGTGTTTTACAGCTAATAGAACAGTACCAAAACTTCTCCAATAAAGTGAGGATTTCGGGAATTATTTTAAAACTACTTTTTCAAATGTAAGTCTCTTCCAAATGAAAGTGCGCTAAGAAAAATTTTTCACCTGGAACCATCCTCAAGGAATTTTTCGGGAGAAATTTTGAACTAGAATGGAATTTTCCTGGGAGGAATTTTCCTGGCAGGGGCGGGGATTTTACGTGGGTATAACTCTCCATGGAAGGATTGTCCCTGGGGAGAATTTTCCATGGAGGGGGAGCTGGATTCCCCGGCATTATTTAAAAACGATCAGAAATTGAAGAAAAAACAAGTTTTATTCAACTGGAAGTAAGGAGCAACATCAAAACCTAAAACGAACAGAAATTATCAATTATATGAGGGGGGTTGCACCATTCTCAATACCTCGCTCTTTCCGCTGAAGTTTGACTTTTCGTCCCGATTCTTTAAGAACGATTCTTTAAGAACACAAAGGCCGTTTCATTAGAACAATAAGCTTCTTTTTTTTAATTTAGAAAAACTTTAGCACAAAGAGCAAGGTATTGAGAATGGGGCAGCCACCCTAATATAATTAATAGTTTCTATTCGTTTTAAGTTTTGATGTTGCTCCTTACCTTCAGTTTAAAAAAGCTAGTTTTTCTTATTTAATATTGACAGGAAGGCCTCTATAATAAAATGTATTATGCAATAAATTGTCTAAATTGTCCCAAAGGTAGAATGAACAAAGTTAGTCTGCTAGCTTTGCAATATTTAAAATGCCTCAACCTATTCTGGCAAATATCTACAGTTATTGTTTTAGACCGTTCACCTCTTTCCAAAAAGTTTCAGTAGCCTTACGCCTGTTATGTTGGCTTTCTTTCTCAATTTTAGAAAAGGAGAAACAAATAAAAAACAATTTACCGAAATTATCATTTCCTTTAAAAGGGTAATAAAAGTAAAAAAAAAATGGAAGAAAATGTTCTCACAGTTTTTGAAAACTAAAATGTAGGAAATATCAAATATAGGGAAACTGGGAAGGCATGGGGCAATTTTGTTTACCGGCTATCCCTATTTGGCTAGCTGATATTGTTCATGTGTTGGATGAATAAATAGCCTAGACAAATAAATACAATTTCAGATTCGAAAACGTTAATTATAATGAATAGAGTATTTAGTAATTGATCCTTGTTGATAGTAAGCAACCTCTAGAAACGCGAGTTTACAAGAACATCTAAAGCTGTGATTACCAGCGTGGGGTGCAGGCCTCACCGGTAGGGCATGGCAATATTTTAGTAAGTCATGGGTTAGACGTCCACCCTTCGACTGATTATACTTTACAGCCTTAATTTTGAAAGAAAAAAAAATTTCATGTGTATGACGTCACATTCAAATGCTTTTAAAAGGCAAAAAAGATCCACGATATGGTGTACATGTAACTGAACTTTTGTGTGACTGAGCCCCAGGTCACTTAACCCTCGTGCATCTGACCCCAGGTGCAGCTGAATCCTCTCTTAATTGAATCTCTATGCAACTGAACCTTTGACTAATTGAATCCTCTTCAACTGCACCCCATTTAACTGAACCCTCGTGCAGCCGAACTTCCGTGCAAATCAGCCCCAATTAACTGAGTTATCGTGCAATTAAGCCCCCATTTAACTGGAACTACATGCAACTCATCCCCACTTGACTGAACCCACATTAAACTGAACCCCCATTTAACTCGATCCTCCTTTAAATCAACCCGTTTCACTGAACTCAACCCAATGCCTAAGAATAAGTTTCAACTAGCGCTGATAGAAAGGAAAAAACTTGCTTCTCCTTTTGTGCGTAGCTCCTAACTTGAGCTACGATTGCGTCTAATTTTCGTCACTGGCAGCCAGTGAAAACGCACCTCTTTCAGAATGCTGCTTGCGCTTATCTTTTCGCAAATGACAGAGTTAATAATTGCTCTATTCAAGTCGGAATTTATACAGTCTCCATCTATGTGACCAGATTTCAATTTCTTTTACTTTAATTGATCAAATATCATAAATGATTTCTTTTAAAATATGCAAATGGCGAGAAGGGATGGTCGTTAAAATTGGGCCATAGCTCTAAGGTTAGAAATAGCTTTTTCTCTAATCTGGCTTAAATTTTGATAAGATGCAGTCTCTTGTGCGGGAAAGCACAAAAGTCAGAAAGAATTCGAAGAAAAATTGAGAGATTCTGAAAAAAATATTCTAAAAGGTAGTGATTTTTTTTTCAAACATACACAAATATTTGTATTTTGAATGCTTCCTTCTGATAATGTTTCAGTTTCTTCTCCCGTTCACCTGAAAATTAAAAATCATTCATATTTCTTTCTTCTTTTTTTACTGAGACTCCCTGGCTTTTTGTAGTATATTTCATCACGATTTCACTATAATCTCCTTCACTTTACTACCTACCTCACTCGGCATTCCATAGCTTACTACCTTTCTAATTTCTCACATACATAATCTTTTCTCTCATAATACATTTTTTCCACCTTTTCTCCATCCATATTTTTACCATAAAACATTTTCAAAAATCACTTTCTATCCACTCACGGCTGAGAGGGGCTGCTCCTATTCCTTAGGTCTCTACCTTAAAACATTAAAATGCAAATTTACAATACATACCATACATTTTTCACTACATTTACATAATTAAAACAAATTAAAAAGACATAACACCATTTTCTTTAAATACATCACATTTCGTAACTTTCTGCTCTCGCTGGACCTTTCGTTATTGGGTAGCTACAATTTCCTCATAATTTTCCCCAAAAATCAACCATTCTTTTAATAAAATCACTTCAAATCTAAACTCTATAATCTAAAATTTCATAAACGTCCTGTGTTATTTCTATATTCCCTAAAATTATATTTAATCTTAAATCCCGTACTTTCCAAATATTCTATTACATTCAAATCTTACCTAATATATAAAATCAAAATTAGTAAACAAATCCTGTAACTATCTATTATAATCTAATATTTCTAATCAAACTCTAAATGGAAACACTTCATTCAAAATTCGAAATATTTAATCTAAATTCCGAATTTATTCCTTAAGTCTATATTCCATCTTAAATCCTAAACATTCAAAACATATAATTATACTAAAATTATAGCTTCTATACATTATTTTATTCTATAGATAAAATAAAAAGCTAATATAGATATTTTGAAGAATCGAAATCAAATATTCAAAGTACCGCATAAAATATACATGTTCTAATCGAGGATCAAACTGTATAATTATGACTATTCTATACTAAATCCCACATTTTATTTCAAAAATCTATATTCAATCTAAAACCGAATAAATTTTAAAATTTTTCAATACACTAAAACCTTACCTTAGAAAACCTAATATTAAACATGAAAAATCTAAAGTAAATGTTGAAACTAACTACTAAATCTAAATTCCAAATTAAATATAAATTTTCTAAAAGTTTCAAATTTTACATCAAAGTTACTTGCTATTCTTCTTCTTCCACTTTCTTGAAATATTCCTTCATTTTTTTCCATTCTATTTCCGTTTTCGCCAAAGTATTTTCAGGACTTATCTGTTTTTCTCATGCTCTCGATATAAAGTAGCAATAACGAGATATAGTGTATGTGACCATTCGGTTTGTGGGCTCATCTTTTCAGTTAAAATGCTTTAAGCTAGTGCATATGCATATTTTCATTTCCTTTGAATCATCTCGGCTATTTCTTCTGTCTGTTCTTCTTGTTTTTCTCATTCGAGCATCAAATTGACTGCGGTCTCTTGTTCTTCCTTGCATGCTTGGCATAATCCGTCTTTCCCTGGTTCTGTTTGCTTCGCGTGTTCTGTTGACAATAAATCATGTAATTTCAGAAAATTTTAGCTTTTGTCCTTTACTTTTCTTTGTGCGAAAGCATTAAGAGGTCTCTGACTGTGTGAAAGGCATCAGATGTTTTACGGTTTTCTAGTCCTCCTCTCTAGCTCTCGCTCAATATCTCCGGCAACACTTTTTCAGTCTGTTTGCTAGAATCATAGAAAGTAGACGGTAGTCACACTCTGTTACGTTTACTAGCCTCCAGTTTCCTAACTCCTCAAGATTTCCTTTCTTAGGTAGTAGCTTCATCATCCCAAGACATTCTATCTTTTGTTCTTCTCTGTTAAGCATCTTATTATACATTTTTGACAATATCTCAGTCAAATCTTCCGAATATCTTTTGTAGAACTCGTAAGGAATCTCATCCATTCCTGAAGATCTGTTATTTTCGGTTTCTTTTATTACTTTTTCTACTGTTTTTTTACATTATTTGCAACGTTTAATATCCATATTGTAAATCTGTTACCTTTATTATATTTATTCTTATCAAGTAACCTTTCGTTTCCTTTCCTTCGTAGTTTCGTTTCCTTTTGAAAATATTTTCTCGTAAGATTCTTTGACTTCATGCAATAACTTCTTCTGCTGTTTTGTTACTTCTCCATTTTTCTTTTTTTACCTTGGTAATACTATTCTCTTTTATTTTCTTTGTTCCTTCAAATCAGTGTGGTTGTCAGCTGTTTGTTTTGGATGCTTTCATCTATTTTTGCTCGTATTTTTGGTTGCTTCTGCTCTGTAATTTTCTATTTTTCTTATTTCATAAATAGTCTCAAATCAATGTTTGTTAGACTCCCCCCCCCCCTTCGTTAATTTCTGTCTTTAGCTGATACAGGACTTTGTAGAGGAACTTAACGTAGTTTTCTTGGGTACCTGTTTCTGCGCTTGACACCTTCTTTGCTATCTTTGATATATTTACTTTTGTTTAAGTTCACCAATATCCAGGTAGGTCTTTGATATTTTGTTCTCTTCCTGATTCAGTGTCTCCTTCTTTTAGTATTTTTGTGTTCATTTTCCAGAGACAGTTTTTCTTCTTGAGACTCCTTGTTGGATTTTCTGTCATTTTTACCGTAACTGCATTGTGATCTCCTAATATATATAATGTATTAGGAATCTATAATTGAAATCTTCTAAAAGTACCATCTTTTAAATCTTCTTTGGTATATAAGGTGAAAGATCTACCTGAAACACTCTGACTATTTTGTTTTGGGTTCTTGAAGGAGCATATACATTTAAATATGTAGTTTCATTAATACAGAATCTCAGTATTCTCCCTTCTTCATCTAGTCGTAGCCTATATCTTTCGGTCTAAAAATGTCCTTATAGACTATCGCTACACTACCCCTCCTGAGTGTGCGTTAGCGATGCATTTGTATTCAGGTTTGAATTCCTTTAAGTCATCTGGATCGTTTTCCTGCAGATATGCCAAGTCTGTATCTTCTGTCTTCAAAAATTCACTTAGTATTAGGCCTACTTGCCTTTTTCTTTGTTTCAATTCATTCTTGTTCAAATAAAAAAAAATCGATCTGGTGTCATATTGCTCTCTTCCAGTTTATCTGTTTCTTCGTCTTTTCGGGATTTTGTTTTTACTTGATACTCTGATGAAGAGCTCGAGCTGTTTAGAAAGGATATACTATCGTAAATGCCCCCTTCTGTAGTGTCTTCAGTTTCTTTTATACTTCTGCAATATTAATGCATTTGTATTTGACCATTTTACCAGACTCTGAGCTTCATCCCATCTACAAATATATTCGAGGGAATATTCTTTTTAATCGTCATGGATGCCATCATTCGATGCTTCATAGTTTCAATATACTGGTCTCCCTGGTACCGGTCTCGCCTGCAAAACTTTACAGCTCCGTAAACATGTAATGCCTTTTCCAACTGTTTTTTAAATCCATTTCAAATGGTACTCTTTCAACCTTCACGTAAGTCAGCTTTGTTTCCCAGTTTTCCACAACAATAATTGATTTTTTTTTCTGCTTCCCGTATATATATATATATATATATATATATATATATATATATATATATATATATATATATATATATATATATATATATATATATATATATATAAATAAGTACAATTCTAGCCAAAAGCACCCAACAAGGAAGAATCAAAATGAACTGCCTGATGGGTATAGGACATATGCCAGGCATAAAAATAGGAAGTGCATGGATTTGGAAAATTAATTAAGAGCATTGATTGAAAAAATAATAGTACAGTAATAATACGGAAAAAAATGCATGAACCATGAACAGATTGATAAATTAATGATTTCTTCCCCTTCTGGACTGGAAAAAAGCGCTAAACAACATATCCGAAATCTCCATCTCCAACCCGTTGCAAAATTTTTTTTTCTACTATTTCTGCAACACTAGTTCTCACTTTTCATGAAAAAAGGAAGTGTTACAAACTGAGTGCTAGATGATTCCATCTGCATCCAAATTGAGAGCTGATACCTGTTATGACGTTAGTTTTTCTTACAAATGTCAAGTGAAATAAAAAGATTCTTTTTTAGTAAAACAAATAGCAAAATTTTGCTAATTTGGCAAAAAAAAACTAAGTGATAACCATGATATCTTTTTTTTGAGTGTTTTTTTCTTTTTTTGTCCATTCGTTTGTCTTTTTTCAGTATACATCCAGATCTTTCGAAGCTAGCGTGATTACATTTATACACGTTCTCAAGGCCATCTTGTGGCAACCGAGCTGCAGTCTTATGCAAATAGAAAGTTATCTCCGCTCCGGATCGTACAATGAATCTCATTCAGGTTTGTAGTTTATTGATATAAATGCTAGGGTAGGCTCTTTCTTATCAACCTTGTAAATAAAATGAATTACATAGCCTTAATCAGGACATGGCCTGCATCAAAAAAACTTCTTCTCTGCATACCCCTTCATAGACCATTTTGCTTATCAGAACCTTCTACTGGTGCAGGTATAAGCAGTTGAAAGATACATTTCCCTGCGTTCAAAGCGCAGATCAACGAACAGCAAAGCTTTGGATGCAGTACCTTGACATGGTTGAAAAGCTTCTCAAGTTTATACGTGCCGAGAGACTGGGCCTAAGGGACCTGCATTCAAAGTGTCAACATCAAAGTTGGATATTATACGGACATTAATAATTCAGTAAGTTGTAGTGAACAAAATAAAAATTTCGCAATAGGGATTAGTGACGTATCATCTTGACATATTTGTAACCTTCATTTGTGTCTACTGATCTACTGGCCTAATTTCTGAACATTTATATATACATATATATATATATATATATATATATATATATATATATATATATATATATATATATATATATATATATATATATATATATATATATATATATATATATATATATATATATATATATATATATATATACATGTATATATATATAGATATATATATATATGGTGTTGATACTATTGCTCTTGTGGAGTCGTGGCATAGTGACGATACAGTGCCTTATTTTGAAAGATACTGGGTAGAAAATGTGGCGCGTAAACCAGCAAAGAATATGAGATATTATGGAAGTATTTTGCTGTTAATTAAGCAAGGTCGTTTCCGTAAACGTTCTCGAATTTCTAGTGTATCGGAGAATATTATATGGGTTCGGATTCATCTTGTTAGTGGTAAAAGTTTGATTTTAGGTGCCGTGTATATTGCCCCCTAGAATGGTTCGTATGTAGTAGAAGTGACATGGGATTTATTAGAGGAGGAGCTTAGGCAATTGCGATCACGTTTAGATAAGGATTATTTTTTGGTTGTGGGGGACTTTAATACTTATACGGGAATATGTAAGGAGATTAATCAAGTTTAATTTGTTGATACGCCGGACCTGATACCTGATATTTATAAGACATCTAGAAGGAGCCAAGATATTGAAAGAAGGGTTAATTGTTGGGGTAAAAGGCTTCTGGAACTGTGTTCAGATAATGCATTAGTAATTGGAAATGGAAGATTTGGGAAGGATGGGGAGGAGGGTGAGTTTACCTGTTTGTCGGGGACAAACCCTAGTGTAATTGATTATGTTTTGGTTGGTATTGAGCTCGTGGCCCTGACAGTTGATGTTGAGGCTCTTAGGGTCGTAGGCTCTGACTACTTACCAGTTGAGATTAAGCTTTGCCTTGGAAGAGGAGTTTCAAGGAATAAAAAAGGTGATAGTCTTACTAGTAGGGTTACAAAGGATCTTTGTTTTTCAGGGAAGTTTTTAAAGAGTGAATGGAGTAAAGAGGAGCTGGAGTCGATGAAAGAGGAGTTTTTGAGGCCTGAAATAATGGAGAAAGTTGAGAGTCTGGTTGATGAAACAAGAGATATAGATGAAATTTTTGAAGATTTGGGTTTTGTGATTTATGAGTGTGCTCGTGTGTCACAGAAACCAAATATGAAAAGGAAAAATAGTTGTTTTTTTATGGTGAATGTTGTTCTTTTAAAAATGAGCTGGAAGAGTTATTAGGTTGGGTAAATGCTTGCTCTGTAGAGGAAGAAAGGTAGAGTTTGTTTTTACGATTTAAGGAAAAGAGAAGGGAATATAATAGGCTAAAACGGAGGAAAAAACGAGAGAAAATTAGAGAGGAACAGAAAGAGATAGAGAAGGCTTATATGGTAGGGGATACAAAGCAATTTTGATCAGGAATAAGGCAGGAGAATGGACAAGGAAAAGGCCAATTACAAATCCCTGAAGCTAATACCTGGCCTAGTTTTCTTGAGAGTATAGATGAAGATTCTAGTGGCCTTGATAGTGAAGAATCAAGTGTTGCTCCGCAGTTTCCGATGAAAGAAAAAGATTATGAGTTAGTGAAGGAGGTAACCTCAGATGAAGTTAGGAAAGCAGTTAAGAAGATGAAGGGGCGATCAGGGCCAGGAATAGATGGTATACCAGCAATTTTGTTAAAGAGGTTTCTTAGTGTTTTTTGCTAGTTTTAGTGAATATTTTTAATAGAATTACAAGTAGTGGTGTATGGCCTTCCCTATGAAAAGTACCGATTATGGTACCTCTATTTAAGAAAGGTAGTCCTAGTGATCATGATAGCTATAGGTTGATAGCATTAGCGCCTGCACTTAGTAAAATTTTAGAAAATACTTTGGACAATCGGTTTAGTAAATGGTTGGAGGGTTATGGGGTAGTTAAAGAGGAGCAGGGGGTTTTCAGAAAGGGTATAGTACGTCGGATAGAGCATTTGTGTTAAAGAAGTGTTAAATAGGGGAAGAGCTGCAACATTTTCTCTTTTCAGGAATAAAATTAGTGAAATAAAGAATTTGTCTTTGCATAAGAGGGGTTTTTTTATCTAAGATTATGCCGATTCTCCATTGCGGGTCAGAGATCTGGGGACATGAGAACGCTGCCCAGTTAGAAAGTGTTCAACTAGGTTATTTTAAGAGATTGTACGGTTTGCATAGAATGACCCATACCCAGTTTCTTAAAGGAGACCTTGGACTCTGGTCTCTTAAAAGTTATAGAACAGTCCAAATGATAAAATTTTGGCTAAGGGTTTTACAGTTACCCAGTGATAGGTTACTGAAGGCTGCATATGATGAGTTACTTCAGCTAAATAGGAAAACATCTTGACCTTTTAAAGTCAAAGGGGTACTGGATAAGACAGGCTTTTCTTTCGTATGGAATGATGGCCTTGGACCAATTAGTCAACAATTACAGTTGGACAAGGAAATCAAGCGGGTGCTGGAGCATCAGACGATACAGAAATAGGGTGAGGAGATTAAGAATTCGGAAACTTTAAGATATTATAAAGAGGTTAAGATAATATATTGGCAGGCATTCTATTTTAAGTTAAATTTACCGTCTAGATACTTTACATATTGGATGCAGCTACAATCTAATTGCCTTCCGATTCGCTCGAGATTGAAAGTTTTTGAGAGGAGGAACAGTGTCCCGGAGACTTGTAGTCTCCGGTTAGAACGCATTCTAGCTTGGACAACATAGTAGTCTTGAAGCACTTTGCAAGAGCTCACACTGCTTCCGAGAATCGGTTATCCGATTCTTCATCGCTGTAGTTTGTAGGAAGGTAAACGTTGACAATCACCAGGTTCCCAACCCTTATAGCCATAAAGTTTTCAGCTGTATGAAGACTCTCGGAGTCAACGGCAGAACTACACACGATCGCTAGCCCACCAGAGGGCCTCCCGCGTTGACGAGACTTGGCTGGTACAAAATAAAATGTATGATTGTCCGAAAACTTGAGAAGGCTGAGGCGATCATTTGTCAGTAAATGTTCTTGGATGCACAGAATATCGCTACGCCGACATAGTTCTTCAATTACAGGGATTCTGTGAGACACACCTCCATTCATATTCCAAGACACAATCCTAGTATTCTGTTCAATCATCGGAGCGTTTTTGTTTTCCAATTTTCTTTTTTATCTCAGGGCATTGGAATGACTGGCATGTATGTTTTGTCAACTTACATGTTGCGCATCCAATTGGTTCCGTGCATGGATTACTAGCATTCGACCGCAACGTGGACAAATCTGGGGAGCAGGGCACGTCGCTGAAACGCGATCAAATTTTTGGCAATTATAGCACCTTTTCGGAACGTACACAAATTCTTCAATCGGAAAACGTTCAAAATCTGGTTTTGAAGGGCTTTTCATAGCCAGATCTATCTGATAACGGGAGGAAAAGTACAATTTATAGGTTCGTATCCGATCCAACAGTCTGTGTTAACCGTGTCACCGAGAATTTTTTGAAAACCGCTAAGGGAAGAGCGAACCCGTTGCTTGCCATCCTGTGCCAGTATTTTTGCTAATGTACATCAAATATCTTTGGTGATGTTCCCTAGTGTGACTTTTCTTTTGTTTTTCCTTTGTTATACTTCGTTTTAATTCCATGTGAAGTTTCGGGCAATAAATTTACTTAATTACTTACCTGCATTTGCAGGTTGCAGAAATTCTTCCCTACCTAGCCGCATCTGGGCACAACCTTTACGTGAAATCTGTTTGGTTGTACATCCAAGAGATGACTAAACTTCCCAGTCGTCACCCAAAAATGTTTCAGATGTTCAGTGAGCAAGGACACACGATTTGAAGGTCAGATCAGTGCTGGGCCGGCCTCTCAGCAGACTTAGTTGTTGAACAAGAGTACATGCGAATCCTAAAGACATCGGGAGGACTCACTGGTGGTGGTGGCATGACTGAAGAACAGAGAGTGATTTGGGTCCTTTCGAGGCCGGCGTGTCTTGAGGTCAACCTGTTGATGCAGAACCTGAATATCGGCTACTCTACAAGCGAGCAGCATTGGGACTTGAGTCAGAACAGACAAACCCGTGACTGTGAAGATACCGTGAAGTTGGTAGATATATTCGAAGTGTCATCCCCATTCATGCCCATACCAGTCCTCCTGCTCTTTTCGAAAGAAACGGATTCATGCGAAAGGCCAACAAGCCTGAGCTAACAAAATCAGTCTATCAGTCATGTGGGTTTGATGCTCGGTCCCCAAGACTGGTGGGAATTACCAGCTTCGTCTTACACGGGGGCGCCCTTCTCCATCGGATCCCATGGAAGGTCGTTTCCACATACAAGGCTATCATGTCTTCGTACATTCATTACGCCGAAAAAAGTATCCCCGTGCAGTTGTCGTCTTCGACGGATACGACGGCGGTCTGTCAATCAAAGATGCAACCCATTTGCGTCGAGCTGGATCTGTCGGCCGCGAAGTGTTATTTACCGAAGACATGAATCTTTGCATGAAGAAAGAGGAGATTCTTTCATGCAAGGAGAACAAATCGCGTTTTCTGAAGACTCTTGGAAGTGCTCTGGTAGCTAGCGGATGCGATGTATACCACTCTGAAATAGATGCTGATCTAGACATAGTGAAGAAGGCTACGGAAACTGCATTCCATAGCGACACCATTGTGGTTGCTGATGACACGGGTTGTCTCGTCCTCCTCATCTGTCATGTAGACACGAGTTCAAATCAAGTTTACTTCTCGCCGGAAGTGAAATTTGGAAGTGTATGCTGAGCTTGGGATGTTTGTCAGATAAAAGAAAAGCTAGGATCAGAAGTTTGTCAGCTGATGCCGTTCTGTCACGCCATATTGGGTTGCGACACAACATCGCACCTTTATGGTATCGGAAAAGAAAAAGCTCTTCAGCTATTGTTATCTAGTTCGAATTTCAGAGACGTCGGTACCCTGTTTACCAAAAAATCTGCATCTCATGATGAGATAGCTGAAAAGAAAGCTTTGCTGATACTCTACAACTGCCAGGATCTGCCAAGTCTTGACACTGCCAGGAACCAAGTTTTCCAGAGGAAATTCAATACTGCCCCCTCATTCGTACGCCCACAAGAGCTTCCTCCGACTATGATGGCAGCGAAGTATCATTCGTTCCGAGTCTACAGTCAGGTTCAGATTTGGCTAGGGAATACGGTTGACCCCCTAAGCTGGGTATGGAATCTTCAAGGCAAAGAAGTTTAAGAGCCAAATGTGACGGATCTCACCACTGCTCCTCCTCATCTTCTAAAGACAGTGAAGTGTTCTTGCCGAGCTGATGGTTGCAACAGTGAGAGATGCTCCTGCAAGAAAAATTACCAGGAATGTACCATAGCTTGTCCAGTATGTAGATGAGTTTCGTGCAACAACGCGAAGTGTCAAGAAGATGAATTTTCTGAGGATGAGCTTTAAACCTGTGATTTAATTTTCCCTATGATTTTTGTTCCTTTGATCAATCAGATGTGCAATTTTCTTACGTTTTATTACAAAAAAAAATTATACCACGGCGTTTTTTATGGTGATGAAGGTGAATGGATTTTGATCTCAAATGCCTGCGAAGAGTAAGGTTTTTGGGGAAGGGTGGGGAGGATGTGTATTAAAAAGATATTGAAATATTTCAGAAAACCTAGTTGGTCAACTCAAAACTGATCTAGAAACTTCTATCGAACGCTTGTTTATTTTTTACTTAAAACGTTAAAATTTGTTCATTTTTGTTAGAAAACAAAAAATTTCCGATTGATTTTTTGACATTTCGGAGAAACTAACATCAGATATCGTTGTAGCTTTTAAATCTGATGCAGAAAGACATATCAGACACCAGTTTCGTGATATTTCATTTTTTTCCAAAAAATAAAAAATTAATAAACAAAAACGGGACCACTAATCGAGCTAACATAAGCTCAGGGTCACGAAAATCTAAAAATATAGATTTAATACAATTCATGAATTGTTTACAACGAAAAGATGAAACAGGCAGTGAACATCTGTGACTAATGATGGAAATAATCACAGGGGTTGATTCCTAGGTACCTCAACAACCATCTAGGATTAATAAGTACAGCAAACCTTCCGTCAATGAGGGAAAATGAAGACGTGCATCTAAAATCCAGATTTGTGGTAATTACTGCTTGTTTTAAGTTACACTTTATAATTTATTGTAATGACTGTTCATTTTGACTGGACTTACTTGACTCATGACTCATGCGAGGACGGCGTAGAGAACGATAAGACCAGGCACCTTTATGTTGACCTATTGCTTGCCAGGCTTGCGGCTTTTTGCACTGGGATGTGGGCTTGGACAAGGAGTTTGTTGGTCTTATTTTTTCATCTAGTATGGGGACGTCATCTGGGACATTTCAATTTGTTCAGGGTGCAGTCGAAGTCAAACACAACCAGTGGTTGTGCGTTATATGGCAGCCGAAGGAAATAGCCGTACCAACGAAGAGTGCGCTGGGCAAGCTGCGTCGAGAAATGAGCTTGCGAAGTACGTGAGAGGGGGAAGGAGGAGCCTTTTTGGTAGCAAAATCTGTCCAGTGAAGACTCTTGATTCTTCGAAGATGTTCGGTCTGCGTGACATCGACGGTACGAAATCGACTGTACGACATCGACTCGTCTTTGACCTAATGTATTTTTTTTCTGAACAGTATATTTTTTATAGAAATAGCCTTTTAAACAAATTGAGCAAATAGAAGGTCAAACATTCTTTTTAAAAGCAACTAGCTGCGTGATTGGCAGTAAGGGTACATATTTTAAGAACGTTAATTCCTTAAAACCCAGACTCAACGCATTCATTACCGATTCAAACACTCTTCAGCAGATTAAGCTTAAAGAGCCGAGTTCAAGAAACTTGATGGTACTACATATTTGCTGACCTTCCATCAAAAGCTTACTATACAGTCATTGTAGATAGGACATCAGATAAGATAACTGCAAAGCTGTTAGTTCTGGTAGTAAAATATGCACCTAGAATTTTTACTAGTAAGAAAATGGGTCCTGGGCTTAGTTGAGGTAACTAAAACCTCTACTGAAGGGCAAAAACGACTGATTGAAAATAAAAAAATATATGTATTAGAGCTCGTGTATCTAAAACAATGGTGATTGCTCACAACAATGCCATTCTAAATACCGAAGTGCAGTATGGCCTTGGTGCTTTGTACCAGGCTGAACTTCATCATCTGTTCACGTTTGGATGTACAGGGAGTGGAGTGGTGCTGTATGCTAGCTGTAAGTCAAATGTCTTCCGGATAAGTTAGAGACTTTCCTTAAGGATGTTATAAACTATGTTTTGAGGAATCCGAAGCGGATCACTAAGACGAGCCAGATATTGGAAATCATACAATATCAGCAGCTTAAACTTCCGCACATACCGAACGCGTGCCGGATTCTGATAAAAGCGGCTAGTAAACGAAGTTTGGTTTCCTGTGACAATCTTTGTTTAGAAATATTTCAAAAAACCATACACTGTAAGCAAGGGTTTAAAAAGTAAGCCTCCGAGACACGTACACACATGAAAAAAAAAGTTAGAATGTCATGAATGTATTTCCTTGCGTCTGTCCTGAATAAGAAAGTAAGCTTGAGCTTAAACAAGGATAAAATTATATTTCTTTCTCACACAAAACAGCGGATACAAGTGGTGCTTTTAATCTGTAGCTTGAACCAAGAAATGATAAAGGTGTGAAAGATATACAATGCGTATACAACACGTGAGCTTGTCTAAGCGATGAAGGCATATCAGTGAAATTATTGAATAGTTCAGGTTTACATGTCTAGGGCTCTAGGCTTAACAGACAAAGCTTACAACAGGTTAAAGGTAAGTGGTGTTTTTAACCTGTAGCTTGAACCAAGAAATGATAATGATGTGAAAGATATACAGTGTGTATACAACGCATGAGCTTATCTGAGCGATGAGGGCATGTCAGGGAAATCATTGAATTGAATCAAATTTGAATTAGATTAAACTTTATTAAACAAAAAAAAACCCAATTTAATCATTAGACAAGTAGCCGTTCAAGAAGAAACAAAGCTCTGAGGACGAACGACTACAACAACCAATATCAATAATTTCATCTAAATAACTCAATATATATACATATACATACACATATACATACACATATTATAATAATAACAAGTAAAATAAATATCAAAATTAATCTCTCTCGTCAGGAAAAAAAAAAAAAAAAAAAAAATTATATATATATATAAATATATATATATATATATATATATATATATATATATATATATATATATATATATATATATATATAATAAATAAAAATAAACAAAGACTACACAAACTAATGTTCCTCATCCTCCCCTCCCAATAAATACTTCTTTAATCTTTTCTTAAATTGTTGTAGATGTTCAGCCGCCTTAATACTCGGCGGAAGCACATTCCAAACACTCGGTCCCAAATATTGAATCGCAAATCCTGCCCAAGCCTCTGCCTATGCTCAATCTTAAGGTTATTTACATTTCTAGTACTATACTCATGTATGCAACTATTGTTCTTATAAAAATGAGAAAAAAATATCTGGGCATATATCATTCCGACATTGATATACAAAAATTGCAGCCTGATAATCCCTGAGCTGTCTAACATTCATCACTCTTAAATTTCTGTAGCAGGTCGCTGTATCATTAAAAACTTTCACATATTCTCCAGTTATTCTAACCACTTTATTTTGTAAAATTTGGATACGTTTATAATTAGAGTAGAAATTACTTGCCCATAAATTACAACCATATAAAATATAAGGACTAACTATTGCATGATATAAAAGAAGTAAAATCCAATTTAGAAGAAAATTTTTCAACCGACAATTAACTCTAACTCCTCGAGCCACTTTAGTAGCAACTAAATCGCTGTGCCGTTTCCAAGATAAATTACAATCCACATACAAACCAAGGTATCGCACACAATATACCTGATTCAATGGCTCTCCACTCAATAAAATTTTTCCACCAAGGCCAATCCGTGTTCCCACTCTATTATACACCATAAAATTAGTTTTACTTACATTTACTGATAAAAGGCTAAGACTAGTGAATATACAAAGTTGAGCCATTGCACTATTAACCTTTTCTATTAGAGATTCAACACAACGACTAGAAAAATTAAGAGCAGTATGATCTGCAAACGAAGTAAGGCAAGCATCCGGCAGGTAGAAACTCATCGTATCAACAAAAATAAGATAAAGCAGTGGGCCTAGAACAGAACCCTGTGGAACAACAATTTTCATAAAATACTGACCAGAAATAACATCATTTAATATAATTCTAACAGACCTTCAAGTTAAAAAACTTTCAAACCACTTCAGATGCAAATCTCTGACGCCCAAACATTCTAATCTACACAATAATATATTAAAATCCACTGTATCAAATACCTTTTTAAAATCCACAAATACTGTAAGCGAAAGTTCACCTTTTTCAAGATGAGTATTCACTAAATCCGATAGGTACTGCACAGCATGGGACGTCGAGTGATATCTTAGAGTATAACGGTAGGATTGAAATAGGTCTCCAGTTCTGTATGTTCGACTTCATACCTCCTTTATGCAGTGGGATTACTTTTGCTTCTTTTAAGGCGTCCGGGAATGTTCCAGTTTGTAGTGAGACGTTTATGATATGAAGCAAACAAGGTAGAAGGTAAGTCATAACTGCTCAGAATTAACGAAGATTCAGTTCTTCAGTGCCAGCTGAGTTAGATTTAATTGACTTTACTTTTCTAATTAATCATTAGTACATGGCTCAAATAGGAAATTCTGGCCCTCTCCTCTATTGTCGGAAAATTCCTCCTTCTGGAACAGATCCTTATGTACCCTATCTATTTGCTGTATAGTTTCCCCAACCTCTGAAAAATACTTACCAAACTGATTTGCAATTGCTGTTCCAAACCATGTTGTCTGTAATTTCCAAACCATCAATTTCAAGTGCATAAAGTTCAGAATTTTTCTTACTTCCCTTAATCTCATCAATAACTCCCCGTGTTCCTTAGATGTTACCATGATTCTCAAGTAATATTTGCTCATAAAACAGTTTCTTAGCTTTCCTTCTCGGATAGTTCACTTTATTTTTTGATAGTTTGAATAACTCAAAATCCTGATCATTTTCTGAATTCATATATTGTTCATACAAAGAATTCCGATTCTCAATCTCATTTAAAATATCTTTATGTATCCCTGGTTTACGTAGTTCTTGTTTTTTCCGCTTCACTGTTCAAACTGGGCATGTTCTATCAAAATCAGTTGGACAATAGAACTCATTACATCAAAAGTCAGTTACGCATCACCTTCGATTTCAAGAACTTGCTGCCAACTAAGACAGCTCAACTCCTCTGCAAACTTTTCCAAATTCTCTTTTTTCAGCTGTCGCACTTTATTTCTTTTTATTGTATATGCTTGTTTCTTTACACAAGTAATCTGCCCAACAATTGGTAAATTGTCCGAACTAGGGTAAATTATAACATCAGCGTAACTATGATTAAGGTACTTTAAGCTCACAAAGATATTATCAATTAATGTATCAGAATGATTGGAAATCCTTGTATCTAAACTCAACAAAGGGTAAAGATCATACGAAATCATAAAATTAAAAAAAACAAAATTATCTGCTCTAAAATCTAAAGGGTTAAAATTAAAATCTCTCATAGAAATAAAATCTAAGTCTGTAGCTATCACTCCCCTCATCACTTCCTCAAAACCATCAGAAAACTCCTCCAAGCGAGCACTAGGCGGCCTAAATACCACAGCAACTAAAACTTCTTATTATCCTTTACCAATTCCAATAAAAAACTTCCCATCTTACCTTCGGTCCAAATTATTAAATGATTCTTTATCTTAAAATTCAAATTCATCCTTACCAAAAACCCAATGCCACCACGATTCAATGTAGCCCGAGACATTACTTCTAGCTGGTAACCTGGAAAAGAATAAGCCGAGAGACTGATCCTTACTCAAGAATGTTTCACAAAGTCCAATTATACCAAGTTCGCAATGCGAATCCTCATAGTAATATATCCAAATAACCAGTCGTAACGTGGCTATTCCATGTGCAAACACGTTAAAGTTTTAAACTGATTAGGCATAAAATCATCACGTCCAACAGGAATTTCAACATGATCCTCTATCAGAACTGATTTTCTATATATCTTTCCAATGCATTATTTGAATCTACTACTACTACTAACAACTAACCGCAGCACCAAGTCGCCTGAGGCCAACACAGCTACGCAAGCTCCTCCTCCACCCCAATCTATTCAAAGCCTAAATTTTTACAACCGCCCACGAAGTTCCCATTTCCTTTAAATATTTTTTTATGACGTCCTCCCACCCCAGACGGGGACAACCTGCTTTCCGTTTAGCCCTAGATGGTTGGCCGAAAAGACAATCTTCGGCAATATGTCATCCTTCATCCGCACAGCGTGCCCTAGCCACCTCAACCTTTCTTTCATTATAGCCCTAGAGAGTGGTATTGAGCCACATTTTTCGTATAGCCTATTGTTTGAAATACGGTCAGTCAGTCGGGTACCCAGAACAATCCTTAAGCAATTTCTCCGGAAAAGATCTAGCAAATCTTCATCCGCTTTTCGGAGCGTCCATGCTTCAGAGCCATATTTGACCACTGTCATCACTGTAACTTCTAATATTCTAATCATGGTTTGCAGACTTATCTTCCTATTCTTCCAGACTTTTTTTAACTGTTAAAAAACACCTTGAGCCTTGGCTATTCTACTTTTAACATATTCGCTGGTCTCACCGTCTTTACCTAAAATACTACCTTATCAATGTTTTTGTTACCCTGCGTCACCTTTTTATCCTCACTTATTGCTAGCCTTATTGACTTTGTCCACTTCACCAAAATTTTCAAGCCTGTTCTACCACCGTGATCCTGTAAAACCCCTAAAAGTTCATTCATGTTACCCAAGCTTTCATCTAGGATGCTTAAATCTTTAGCATAATCCAAGCCCATGAGACTTTTTCCTCCCCATTTGATTCCGTGGTCTCCCATTGCCTTTCCTGTGCTCCTTAAGACAAAATACATCGAAATAATCCATATAAAGGGGGATAGAATACAACCCTGCTTAAATCCTGATTTAATATAAAACTAGCTGCTAACCTCATTTCCTACCGTAACTGCAGTAGTGTTATTCTCATACATAGCACATATAACTTTAATGTATTTGTCTTGTATACCATACAAGGATAAAACCTTTGCTAAAGCTCTTCTATCAACAGAATTGAACGCTTGCTCATAATATATAAAACTGAGGACCAAAGGTGTTTGAAAACTCAGGCACTTCTCAATTATTAGCCTAAGAGTGAAAATTTTGTCGACACATCCTCTACCTTTTCCAAAACCGCACTGCTCTTCTCTTAAAACTTTGTCTACGGCATTTCTCAGTCTAAAAAGTATCATATTACTAAGTAATTTGCTACCTAAAGAGACCAGACTAATGCCTCGATAATCACCACACTCATTTTTATCACCTTTCTTATAAAATGGCTTAATTAAGGTTTTCCTAAAATCGTTAGGTACTTCCCCTTTTTCAAAAATCATATTCATAATCTTCAGTAGCTTATTTCTAACCTCAGAGCCACCATGTTTAAGAAACTCATTTACCACCCTATCGGCACCTGGAGCTTTATTACTTTTTTAATCCTTTTAGTACTGTTGCTAATTTCTCCTCACAAAACAAATCTTCCTTCACATCCCAGGTATCACAAACTTTTTCATTTTCCTCTATATTTTTTCCTGCAACTCTATCTCGGTTAAGCAAATTCTCAAAATGTTCGGTCAATCTCTCTTTAGTCTTTTCCTTATCGCTAATTGAGACCCCATTCCTATCTTTGACTGGGCCAAGTCTGAATTAACTACTCCCTCTCAATTTGTTAACGTGCCAGTACAATATTTTACTATTATGCCGTCTAGCTGCATCTTCCAGATCCTCGGCAATTTTATCCATGGCCTCCACTTCACACCTCCTTAGTTAAATATTTTAATGCTTTCTCCACTTTCTTTACATTTCTTTTTTTTTCATACGATCTATCACTCAGATAATTCTTGTACAAGTCCTTTCTCCTATCTATTAAACATAAAGCTTTTTCACTAATATTCTTAGCTGCAGTTCTAGCTTTCTTCCCTAATACACCTTCAGCAACTTCACAAATTATTTTTCTAAAATCATTCCAACCATCTTCCACATTATCAAATTTTAAACTCTCAAGTATAGTATTCAACTGTTCCTGGAAATTTTCTCTCAAATTCTCATCCTGGAGTCTACCAACATCATAACTTCCCGGGAGGTAGTTACCCTTCCGATATTTCAGTTTTAAATTAACCCTAGACGCTACTAGATGATGATCTTTACTTTTAACATCAATAACAACACTCCTATATACCCTAGTATCTTATATCGTTCCTGTCAGTCTTCGGTTTACAATTATATCAACAGTAAGGTTAGCCGTCTTACCATCATGTGAATACCATGTCAACTTATGGGCCATTTTATGACCGAACACCGTATTGGTTATAACTAGATTGTTATACCTACAAAATTACAAAAGTCTGTATCCATTACTGTTTTCTTTTCCTACACCAAATTTACCTAGGTTGGGATACCACCTATCCCTATTTCTACCAACCTGGGCGTTAAAATCTCCTAGTAAAAACATCATATTTCTACCTGGGACCCTGGCTATTTGCTCCTTTAACTGTAAGTAAAATTCATCTGAGTCACTAGTATCTCCGTCAGTCGGTTCTACAAGGGCGTATACTACTATAACTGATACACTGAACTTTCTAGTCCTAAACTGAGCAATTAGTATTATATTATTAATACCTTTCCAGCCTAAACAAGACTTAGAATCTTCCTTATTCATCATGAGCCCTACTCCCTGTCTATGTACCCCATCCTTCCTGCCTGAGTAAACAAATTCTATATCACCTAATTTCATGCTTCCTAACCCTGGGATATGAGTTTGTGAAATTCCTAATAAATCCAGTTCGAATCGTCTGAATTCGTCAGTCAAAACATCGATACGATAGTCATTTTTTAACGTCGTAACATTCCAAGTTCTAATTTTCATGTTTTTTTAAATCATTGAAATTATTTTCGCCTCAGGAAAAGCAATGATCCCGGATACCAGTGCAGGACGGGGATCGCATATCTTCTCAAGTCTACACCGAAGTGCTTAAGCCGGCTTAGAACCGGACAGCAAGAAGTCCCTGGGATCTCCATGAATGGAGGCTTTGTGCAATCCTGGGCCCATCTTGATCACAACATGGTTTTCAGCACTTGGCGATGCTCTTCTATCAACAAGAGTCAAAATCCTGCACAGACAGTCTCAAGCCTATTACCTCCGACTCATTATATATTCATGCCTACAAATACTATTGACAAAAGGTTAGACACAAAGATTTCTATGAGTACGATATTTAGCAAACTCTTTGTGGAAACTCATAGAGTATGCCCTATACATGATCAAAAACAAATAGCTAAGCCGGGCTAAGCATGCCAAACTCAATTGAAGAGATGATTTTGAATTCTAGAAGTATAGAGCTATTGTCTTTCCCGTTTCAGTTTTGGAAGCTCTTGTTATATGTAACAAATTTTGATAGTACTCCAAAATTATCAAAATTTTCTATATATGTGCTGAACCTATGTGCATTACCCTGATCAAAAATTGGCACTGAAAGGCAATTTTATCAACTATAAGAACGCAAAAACCAAGCTGAAAAATTAGCCAAATGCGAAAACTATGAATTTTCTTACGCATGGCAAGCAGATGGTTTCACAATATGTTGTGTTGTTGGATTGGTGGCAGATCCCACAAGTGTTAAACCTTGTCTTCATTATGGGTTCCCTAAACTAAGTCGTCCAAGCGAAATCAGCTTTCTCTTAACCAGAAATGACTTACCTGAAAAAAAAAGTATTTCAAATGCATCAAAGTGATTTGGCTTTTTCAATGCTATCTCAGATCAAAGCGGTTTATATCTTTTGTTAATACATGACATTATGAGGTCATTTTATGAAGGAAGCAAAATTTTACAGAAGAAGACACTTGTAACCCTCTAAATTCCATGTATTGTGCCATTTCGTGGCATACTGAGTCATGTGGAAAACGGAAATTGATGATTATTAATCCCAAGATTAAAATAGAACCAAAATGAAAATTTTGCAAAGAACTGCGCTAGAAAATGAAGCACAGGAATAGAAAGACAAAGAAAATGACGAATTAAGGCTCAGGATGTGAGATACATGTTAAAACATACTAACCTTAATATATGTGTAAATACAAAATACTATCTGTGAAGGGAAAATTTTTATTGATGTGAGCCATTCCAAATAAATTACTAAACTATGCTGTAAGAAATCAAGAGGACCGTTACAAGTGAGAGAATGAGCTCTTTGAAAAAATCTTGTAAAATTTCTGGAGGGTCCATGGTCCCCCCCTTAAATAAAGTACTGCGTTATCTATCTGTAAGTTCTTATTACTATTTTCTTGTTAGAAATCAATCTCAGTAAACTTTTACAAAGTTACTTAGAAAGCTAGCTTATTCAGCAAAGAATTTTTTCTGTCGTTGGCGGCACGTCGCCTATACATCAATACGGTGTTGGGGTGTACGATGAGTGCAAAACTTCTTGGAATAATGTTGACTCCTATTTCTATATTTGCTTAAATGCTGTTTAATGGGGACAATTTTATCAATCTATCACTTTCATGTTGCAACTAAACATAACTTGAAACCATGCTCATTCAAAAAAACCATACGGTTTAGCGAATAGATTTTCCAACAAGGCTGACAACATTGTATTTTTCAAAATGATTACCTATTCGAATAAATATTTTAATGGTCCTGGTAGCAATCTATAAGGTCTGGCCTGTGTCTGTTTTGAATTAATTTATGATCTATGTGCTTTTATAAACAAAAATATGGAACTTAAGGGCTGGACAAGCAATTTTTTTCAGCATCACTTTGCTAACTTGGCACCGAATGGCAAAGAAAGTTGGCAGTGATTCTAACATGAAAAAATTTCTAGTTTTCTCAGCCGATTAAAAAAAAACAGCACCAAATTTCGACATGATCATCAAAAAAAAGCGAAAGATATCAAACCTTGTTTGTGGTGCAAAAATCTTGATTGTGGTACAACAACTTTGCAAATCTCCAAGACTGATTTATTATTCAAGATGCCATGTCCCGTGCTCTTTTCTTTGGAAGATGTTCTTTCTTAGCTGTTTCAATCCCCAATCGTTTCCTTCTGTTAAGCAGGAAAATCAAAATAACTAACTTTAAATCAATCATGCAACTATTGATAAAGTGCAGTTAAAAAATGTGAGTTTTGAAAATCTTGCGCAAAAGATACCGTTAACATTTGCTCACTGAGCCGATGAAATTGGTGCTGCAAAAGGTTACGTGTGTCTGGTCCCTTATCTCCGCACTGGTAACTTTGTCCCAATCTCAACTTGGAGGACCAAACCGTGAGCTCCCGAAAACGACTCGAGCAGACAAGTATTTAGACCCATAAAGTTTGTCGCTAGTTTTGACTCTTTGATCCAGAAGAGTTTTGGCAGTGTTGCCACAGGTGACTATTTAGTGTCACTTTTGATACTTTTGTAAAAAAAGTGGCATTTTTCGGCACACCTGACACTATTAGGACACTTTTTAGCAAAAGTGGCACTTTTTTTTATAAGTACCACTATTTTACAAAAAAGAATTTTTTCAGACAAAAACCCGGAAGGAAAACTGTTAATGTACATATGCAACGATATCCTTTTTCTGTCAGTTAAGATTCTTATCTTAACTCCGCGCTCGGGAATTATTGGATGCAAGAATCTTTCTGTGCGGTGAAAAACATTAACGTGTTTGTCTCTATCTGTGTTTGAGAAATTTTTATATTCTTATTCTTATCACTGATAAGCGAAGATCATCCAGTGATCTTCAGGTACAAAATAAATGGCAATGGAGAGGACAGAGATAGACATTTTACTGCAATGTGGTGGAGAAGCTTTCAATTGTTTTCAGTTGTTTAGTTCAACTATTTTGTGTTGTTGCAATAATGTGTAGGCCCATAGACGATAAGTCAGTCAAGCAGTTTGCAATTGTTGAGTGGGTCCGAATTCAATTTTTATGTTTTATTAGTTGAGGTTTGACTACAATTGAAAGAAGAAAACAGCAAGAAAAGCTAAGAGTGTATTTTTGCGCTACTATGTTAATAGCTGTTACTATTTTAACCAGTCACTGGGCCAGTGACTGCTTAACCTTACGCGTCTTTTCATCGATTTCCGTGACTGGAGCTTTTGAAGCCCAGTGACTGAAAAGCTCACTGGTGACATTACACAACGACTCAGCAACGCAAAAACATCCACTGAGCTCACTGGTGTCCCATACGAATATCTAGTGACTTCTTTAGTGACTGGGCCAGTCACGCAAAAATGCGCTCTAACATTTCCTTTCATATTTTTCTTTGCACTCTTGGCAAAGGACAAATGAATATTCATGCATAACCATCATACTAAAAACAAAATTGATACCAAAACTTCCATTATTTTTAATCCTATGCAATCATTAGCAAAATCACAATCTAATTTCACTTTTTTTTTCTTACTTAAATTTTTGAATTTGGACGCACTTCCTCATTTTAGTTATCATATTCCCACTAATATTTGATCGTAAATGTGCTTTTACGCTGATACACTAAATGCTCGTTTTTTATTATAAAGGTGCTTTCATATTGATACTTAAAATGCTAGTTGACTGTTCCTATGCCCTAGTCCCTGGAGACATCGTAAAGAAAAATTTACTGGGAGTGGCGAGAGTTCTCGTGAAACTTATTATATTCAGGTTGTGATAAATAGATTACATTATATAGCTGTCTTATAGTTTTTCCACTAGTTTTTGAAAAAAAAAGAAGAAAGTACTCTGTGGGACGAGTTTCCATTTTATACAGTAAGCACCATTTGTGTTTTAGCGGGTTTTTAGGAGGGGGCTGGAAAGTTGACAAGAGTGGAAGTGCTGCGCAAAGCCGGAAATCAGCACTGACTAAGTAAAATCAAAATTTATTTTTTATAGTTGATAGATGGCATTAGATCCGACATTTCATGTTGGAGAAGTTAAAGATGTGGGAAATCACGCGGGGATGATGCCAAATGGATTGGTCAATATTTTCAATTTAAAAAGCTTGTTGATAGGAGCGAGTGAGGCGAAGCGTCGCAAGCGGCAAATTTTTGGAAAATGACACTTTTTTCACAAAATTGACACTATTTAGCCACCCAAAGTGGCACTAAAAAAACCGGCCGAGTGGTAACCCTGAGTTTTGGTCTTGTGGTATTCTTGCACACGTGAGATTGTTAGAAGAATATGAAGAGAATTAAGTTTAAGGATTGTCACAGATCTTGAATTGTAATATACTAATTTATGATGTATTTTATTCTTGCTGTGACTTTATTAGCCAATTATGCTTATAGCACAAGAATACGTTCTAATTTAGCTTTCCTATTGGTAAAATTCTTCTTTTGGCCATCTTGGAAAGGGGTTAGGTTAGGAAAATGAAACTTTCAGGGGTGGGGTCCACATGCTAAAGTGTGCCCCAGGACATACTCCCTCTAGAGGGTCCTGAAATTTGCCTACATATCAGGTCTATACCCATTGAAATTTTGACAAAACAACATTCTACCTTAATTTTCAGTTAGCCCTATCAGTTTCTTTTTCTCTGGCTTTAGCTCTGAAAATGCAATTTCAGTTATTTGAGTAGGATATCAAGCCATGTCAATGTTTTATTTCCAAGATTTAGGAAATGTATTTGCACATCTTTAAAAGCATGATCAATGTCTTTAGTTCTTTGTACTCTAAGCAACAAATATTGTCATTTAGGCTAGGCTACTCTTATGTAGAAAGCATTATAAAGTCAAAGAAAAATAATATTGTGTTTCCTTTAAACATGGAGAACAATATAAAGTCTTCTTTATGACTTTTTAAACATCAAATTATTAGGCTAGGCCTATAGTGGAGTATGAATAAAGTTATACAGAAGACTTTTTGGTTTTCCTATTTAATATGTGATCCCCTAAAATGTCATACAGAAGGAATTATATTACCCTAATGATACATAGAGAAGACAACTAAAAGTCATACAAATGGCTTTTTATAGCCTAGGCCTACATGATTTCATTTATAGAGCAGCCTAAATAAAGTCATATATGTGACTTTTTAATATATCATTCTACTATAAAGCATTACAAATAAAGTCATACAGATGACTTTTTATGCCTCCTGCTATTATAGAGCAAACATAAATAAAGTCATAGCCTACAGATTGCTTTTTATACCTCATACCATTATTGAGCAAACATGAATAAAGTCCTGCATATGACTTTTTATGTCTTAGGCTACTTTATAGAGCAAACTTAAATAAAGTCATACATATGACTTTTGTACCTCCTGCTAGGCTATTACATAGAGAAAACAACAAAAAGTCTAACAGATGGCTTTTTATAGCCTAGGGTAAAAAAACAGTATCCAATTAAAAAAAAATATGTAAAACTAAAACCCTCACATCTTGTTACCAAAGAGGAATTGGGAAGAATTGTATATATCAGAGAAAGCTATGCATCAATATGGTTATTATTAAAGTTGTTTAAGATCAAACTTGAAATTATTGGTTTATTGACTTACCTACAAGG
The DNA here is from genome assembly GCF_049724085.1 of Artemia sp. Qi Xiang Cuo. NCBI lineage: Eukaryota > Metazoa > Arthropoda > Branchiopoda > Anostraca > Artemiidae > Artemia > Artemia sp. Qi Xiang Cuo. The sequence continues at coordinate 25,705,749 of NC_142808.1, read as the reverse complement.
ACCTCTTTTTGGAAATACCAATTATCCTATTTTGATTTATGAGGCAAGTTTTTTAAGTAAGTACTGTTTTGCAATTCTGCCACTGCAGTGCTACAGTTGGCATTCTGGGCATGTGTGCTGGTTACCTACATCTCTTGTCTATGCACTGATGCCATTACAGTCTAATTCTTCATTGTATATGTTGTTTACTGTGTGTTTAAGATGCCTCCAACAATTGTGAGTCCTGCTGATTGTGAAGCATGGGCTGTTATACAATTTCTTAGTGCCAAAGGTGTAAAATCCATTGATATTCATTATGAGATCTGTGAAGTTTACAGACAAAACATTATGAGTGACGGAATGGTAAGGAAATGGGTGAGAGCATTTAAAGATGGCTGCACAAATGTGCATGATGAAGAATGGAGTGGGCGTCCTTCAGTCTTTAATGAAGATTTGGTGCAGAAAGTGGAAGCAAAGGTGAGAGAAAACCAATGGTTTACAATTTCATCAGTGTGCAACTGGTTTCCTCAATATTCTTGAATTTTTTTATATTGCATTGTGACTAAGAACTTGAATTACTGGAAATTGTGTTCATGTTGGGTTCCAAAAATGTTGACAGACTTGCACAAAACCCAATGTTTAGGCAGTGCATTGACTTTCCTTGAGTGGTACCACAATGAAGGTGAAGATTTTTTAGACCAAATTGTTATTGGTGACAAATCATGGGTGGCCTATGTCACACCAGAACCAAAACAACAATCCATGGAATGGTGACATTCATCATCACCCAAAAAAGTGAAGTTTAAGCAAACAATATCTGCCTGGAAAATAATGTGCACAGTTTTTTGGGACAAAAAAGGAGTATTGCTAGTGGGGTTTCTGCCTTGTAATGAGACAATCAATGCAGCATCTTATTGTGAGACATTGAACAATCTGCATTATGCAGACATGGCAAGTTGAGTAAGGGTATCATTTTGCTGCATGACAATACCTGTCCACATGTGGCTAATCAGACCAAAGAGCTCATCAAATCTTTTGAATGGGAAACTCTAGATCATCCTCCATACAGCCCTGATCTGGTGCCCAGTGACTACTGATTGTTCCTGCACTTGAAGAAACACCTGGGTGGTCAGCATTGTCAAGGCAATAACAAAGTCAAGACAGTTGTTATACACTGGTTAATAAGTCAGGCAGCAGAATTTTATGAGGAGAGTATTCAAAAACTGTTGCCATGTTATGAAAAGTGCCTCAATACTCACAGAAATTATGTAGAAAAGTAGATTAAGGTATAGGCTTTCATGTAAAAATAAAATTATTGTGATATCTTTGCATGTCTTTTTTTAATTTCAAAATGGTACTTACTTAAAAAACATGCCTTGTATATATCCTTTTAGTGCTTCAGTTTTATTCACATATGAACAGAAAGCTGACTTTTTTAAGATGCTAAAATTGTAACTTTTATTGGTTGATATTTATTCAATAAATCACAAATATAAAGTATAATTGGTTCTGGTGCATTATAATGTCACTTTTATATATTGTACAAGGAAACCAGATGGGTTAATTGCAAGAGACCACTATACAGAAATGCAATGCAAAGCATGGTTTTCATTGCATTTACAATATTTAAAGTGTTGTTTTTGGGGGTTTAGGGGGGGGGAGGTACCTAGGTCAGGTTAAGTTACATATTTAATATATGCTATGCTCTACCCACCCACCCCCTAATGTGCAAATATATTGCCGAAATTCATTTATAAACTACAGATGACTCTTTTTGCCTCATACTATTATAGAGCAAACTTAAATAAAGTCATACAGATGGCTTTTTATACCTCCTGTTATTATAGAGCAAACAAAAATGAAGTCTTACAGGTGACTTTTTATACCTCATACTATTTTAGAGCAAACATAAATAAAGTCTTACAGATGACTTTTTATACTTCATAATATTGTAGAGATTTGAATTGAAAATCAATTATTTTGCAGTAGGCATCAAGACATGGCTAACTGTAGAAAAAGCCAAGACAGATAGTCTGAGTAATTGAGATATAAATGTTTAAATTGAACAGGTATTTATTCATATTTGCTATATAATAGTACAAGGTATAAAATGTCATCTGTATGACTTTATTCATGTTTTCTCTATAATGGCGAGATATATAAAAAGTCATCTGTATGGCTTTATTTTTGCTTGCTCTAAAATAGCATGAGGTATAAAAAGTCATCTGTATGACTTTTTATCATTCTACATAACAGGAGAAAGCATGATATTGTCTTCTGTTTGACTTTATACTGCATTCTATATATGAGTAAATGACAATATTCTATTGCTCAGATATAAAGACAAAATTTTCTATATTGTCATATGTGGGTAACCCTTTTTAAAGCCTTATAAATTGGGATTGGGCAAAAGTTGCAAAGCTGAAAATAATTTTGTTGTACTTCATTTAAGCAGTAGATCTATTTTGCAAGGTTTCACTTATATAACACACAGATTTTTAAAGGTCATCAAAGGTCAGGACCTTCTAGAGAGAGAAGGAGCAGAGGTAGGTATTTCAAAATACCTTCCCAGGACATACTTAAGCCTTTAGACCCATCCCTGAAAGTTTCATTTCCTAACCTAACTGCTTTCCAAGATAGTCAAAAGTAGCTAAAGTAGAATTTTACCCTCCTATATTCTTCTTCTAAACCTACTTCCATTTTAGTAAGCTCATTGGCTATTCAACAGGTTGCCACCCATAGGCCTGGCTATTCATCATTATTTTTGGTGATTATGCTTTGCTCTCTTGGTACAATTCTAGACAAAAGGTTGTTTGCTATCATGAAAGGCAGTTGAGCTAGGGGAATTTGGGCTTCCATTTTAATGTCTGGGCTGTAGTAGCCTAGGCCACATGAATTTGGACGAAAATGTTTTGCCTTTTATTTAGGTCTTTACTCTTGATCTTAGCTCTCAGTTTTAAAAATACAGGTTAAATTTCTAGCTGGCAATATAATTTGGTTATAATAAAAGTAGGTACATCATGTGATGCCTTTTTTTCATAATTCAGTAATCTCTTTTGGGGAAAATTTCATCCAGCCTCCTTTAGTGGCCTTTGGCTTTTTAGGGTAAAATTCTAGACAAGCTGCTCTTTCCTATCTTGGAAAATGGTTAGGAAATTGGTTAGGAAAATGAAACTTTTAGGGATAGATCTATAGACTGTAGTATGCCATGGAAGGGTATTTGAAGTACATACCTCCCCTCCTTCTCCCTCTAGAGGTCACTGAACTTTGATGTCCTTTTAGCTTCACAACTTTGCTCAATAAGGTTGAGCAATTATAAGGTTTTAAAGATCTACAAATACATTTCCTGAATTTAGAAAAAAGAAACATGGATATGGCTTAAAATTCTAATCAAATAACAGGAACTGCATTTTAAAAAACTAAAACCAGAGAAAAAGAAACTGAAAATAAAGGTATAATCTTGTTTCTTTTTCAAAATTCTAATAGGTATAGACCTGTCAAGTAGGCAAATTCTAAGACTTTGAAATCAGAAGAGGGTTAACATATTGGCAAGGGGTACTTGTATGATAAACCTCCTACTGCTCAGGTTGTTCATTCACTGACACATTATAGAACCAATTTTTTTTAGTTTCTTTCAGCTTTGCAGGAGATGAGACAAAGAGAAGTGACAGAACAGGTAAAAAATATTTAATTTGGGCTATATTTTTGCACATTAGGTGGGGGGGGGGGTAAAGTGTTTGGACAGTTTGAAGTTAGAAAATAATTCTTACTACACAATATGCAGATTAATTGTACATAACACATTAGGCATGCAGACCTGCTTTACTTTACCCTCCCCCCTAATAAGGATGGATCTAAACTTTGTGTCTTGTGGCAAGCTGCTGAGAACATGCACTGGATCTGAGTACACTGGAATCCTGTTTTATTCTACAGGACTACATATTTTGTTCTCCCACTAAGGAAATTGATAATCCATTGAATTATATCAGGATTAACTTTGTATGCTTAAGTTTCTTAGTGATACAGCAGTGCACAACTTTCAAAAGCTTTTGCCTGATCAAGTAACACTATGTCCACACAGATACCCTCCTCAACCAACTTGGTCACTGTGTTATAAGACTGAATTAAGTTATTCTCAATGGATTGAACTTTTTTGAAGCCATGTTGTACATCAACCAGCAATTTGTTTTTTGTTTGGTGTTTATTGATGGTATCATTGATTATCCCTTCCAAAATCTTTGAAATCTATCCCTTCCTTTTTTAATCTGCAGGGAGTAACTTCAGGTCAATGGACATTTGAAAAACTTTTGCTAGGGGTTCTGTAATGCAACCCACTACTTCTTTTAGAAGTCTTGGGTGAATCCGATTCAGACCATTAGCTTTTGCTGGGTTAAGAGTTTTAAGTTGTTTGTATTCATTAGGTAGTGATATCATAACTCTAGGCATTTTGTGTGTTACTTAAACAGGTTTTGGGTTTTGGCTATTAGCTGGATCTGGTATCGAAAATTTTGAGAAGTTCTGGCTTAGAATATTTGCAATCTGGACAGAATTGCTAATTATTCTGTTTCTATCTATTATAAGTTCAGTGATTGCTCTTCTTTTAGAATTATGTAATGAAATGTACTTCCAGATTTTTTTAGATTTACTTTGGTTCACATGTAATTGACACCTTGTGTTTAGATGCTACTACTCCCCAAACTAGAGTTTTGCAGATTGATTAAAGTATAAGTAAATTTTTATATACTTAAACTAAGCATAGTTTAAAGTCTGATTCTCTTAGACTATGTCTTGAATAGATGGCCTTCAGAATTTCTGCCAGATTTTATGTCTGACTCATGTCAAGGTTGTGAATAATTCACAATCTTATTGGAAGACTTGCTAGTTTTTTTTTGGTATTTTTACCTGCATTTTCTCCAGCTTCTTCTGTTCTTCTGAAGTTTTTAGTTTCGGATTTTGAATAGATTTCTTTTTCGAAGTAAAAATAGCCACCTGTTGACTGTAGAAATTTTCCTATTTGTGTCTGTTTCAGATAAATAATGAATGACCATACCATATTTAAGAGATTGTATATGTCAAAAGTGGCAAAAATATGTCAAAAAGGCTAGCAACACAGTTTTGTAAAGTCAGCAGCATTTTGACAGTGTGCACTGTCTGTTTATTTTGGACTCTTTGGAAGCAACAGTTTGATCTCACTAAATATCATATAGCTTAATATCTTGTATCTAGTATCCTAAATATTTAATACCCTAGGTAAATTTGGTGCAGGAAAAGAAAACACTAATGGCTACCAGGGGCGTCCCGAGGTTCGTTTTATTCTGGGGGCGATCTTCATAAATTTTACCGAATTGCTGCCTGATTTATGCTGAATTTTCTGCAGAAATCAAGAATTTTGCTGAATTTTGGCTGATTTTGTAAAATTTCTGTCGAATTTTCGCCTTCGGTTAAATTTTACTGAATGCCAAAAAATTTGGGGGGGTGGGCTCCCCTCCCCCCCCCCCCCCGGGACGCTCCTGATGGCTACAGAGTGCTGCAGTTTTATAACCATTACAGTATTTTGTCATAAAATGGCCCATAAGTTAACATGGTATTCACATGATGGTAAGACATCTAACCTTATTAATTATGTTATTTTGAACCAAAGACTGGCAGGATCAATACAAGATACTAGGGTATATAGGAGTGCTGTTACTGATGTTAAAAATAAATATCATCATCTAGTAGTGTATAGGGTTAATTTAAAGCTGAAATTTCAGATGGATAGCTACCTTCCAGGAAGCTATGACGTTGGTAGTCTCCATAGTGAGAATTTGAGAGAAATTTTCCAGGGACAGTTGAATACTATACTAGAGAGTTTAAAGGTTGACGCTGTAGAAGATGGATAGAATAAATTTTTGAAAATAATTTGTGAATTTGCTGATGGTGTCTTGGGAAGAAAGTTAAGAATGGAGCTAGGAACATTAGCAAAAATGAGCTTGTACAAGAATTGTCTGAGTGATAGATCATATAAAAATAAGAGGAATGTAAGGAAAGTGGAGAAAGCATTGAAATATGACCTAAGGAGTGTAAAGTGGAGGCTTAGGATAAAATTACCAAGGATCTGGCAAGATGCAGCTAGACGGCATTATGGTAAAATACTGTACTGGTATGTTAATAAATTAAGAGGGAATAGTCAACCTGGACTGGTCCTAGTTAAAGATAGGAAAGGGACCACAATTAGTGATAAGAAAAGAGTTAAAGAGAGATGGACAGAATATGTTAAGTGTGTCCAAAACCAGGATAGAGTTACAGGAAAAGATATTGAAGAAAATGAAAAAATTTGTGACATCTTGGATGTGAAGAAAGATTTATTTAGTGAGGAAGAATTAGTTACAATACTAAAAAGATTAAAAAGTAATACGGCTCTGGGCAGTGATAGTTTGGTAAATGAGTTACTAAATATGGTGGCTATGAGGGTACTGAAGATTATGATTTTTGGAAAAGGTGGAGTACCTAGCAACTTAAGGAAGGCCCCAATTAAACCCCTGTATAAGAAAGTTGATAAGAGTGAAGTTTATAGAGGCTTTAGCCTGGAATTTGTAGGCAAAAAATTACTTAGTATGATTATACTTTTTATGCTTAGAGATACTGTAGACCCGCTTTGCAAAAAGTGGGGTAGCATAGTAGCAATGCTATCTGGCAGTCTTCATGACCTTGTCAAATTTCTTGGCAGATTTTTTCTGAAAATACAATTTTTACTTATAAAAATAATTTATGCTCAAAGAAAAGCTGCCAAAGCACAAGTTGTGCTGCTAAAGTGTTGGCAGCTTTCGGAATTCTCTCGAATTCTGCTACTGGCAGCTTTGTAACTTTTTCCATGCCTGCTGTAGACAAAGCTTTAAGAGAATGACAGTGTGGTTTTATCAAAAGTAGAGAATGTGTCGACCGAATTTTTACTCTTAGATGAATAGTTGAGAAATGCCTTAGTCATCAAACTCCTTTAGTCCTCAGTTTATAGATTATGAGTAAGCCTTTGATTCAGCTGATAGAAGAGCTTTAACAAAGGTCTTATCCTTGTGTGGTGTACCAGACAAATATATTAAAATGTTTAGTGCTATTTACAAGAATAATACTGCTGCAGTTAAGGTAGGAAATGACGTTAGTAGCTGGTTTTGTATGAAATGAGGAGTTGATTATATGAATCATTTTGATGCACTTTGTCTTAAGGAGCACAGGAAAGGCAATGGGAGAACATGGAATCAAATGAAGAAGAAAAACTTTCCTGGACCTAGATTATGCTGGTGATTTAAGCGTCCTAAATGAAAGTGTGAGCAAAATGAATGAACTTTTAGAGGCTTTGTGAGTTCAGGGTGCTAAAATAGATTTGAAAATTAATGTTAAGAAGACTAAGTTGCTAAGGCTATGAATAAGTGAAGATGAAAAGGTGATGCTGGGTAATGAAAAAAATCCACCAATTAGACAGCTTCACTTACCTTGGTAGTGTTATTAGTAAAGATGGTGGGTGCAGTGAAGGTGTTAAAAGTAGAATAGCCAAGCCCTAGGGTGTTTCTTTTACAGTTGAAAAGTTACAGAAGAAAAAGTCTGCAAACCAAGATTAGAATATTGGAAGCAACAGTGATGTGGTCAAATATGTTTATGAAGCATAAGCACTCCAAAAAAGGAGAAAGATTTGCTAAATGTTTTCCAGAGAATTTGCCTATGGATTGGTTTGGGTACCCAACTGACTGACCATGTCTCAAACAGTAGGCTGTACGAAAAGTGTGGTTTAATCCCGCTTTCTAGAGTTATAATGAGAGAAAGGTTGAGATGGCTATGGTAAGTTCTGCAGATGAAGGATGAAAGATTGCCAAAAATTGTCCTTTTTGGCCAACCGTCTTGGACTAAATGGAAAGCAAGTCACCTTTGGTTGGGGTGGGAGGATTTCATTAGGAAATATTTAAGGGAAATTGGAAGTTCTTGGGAGGGTATAAAGACAGAGGCTTTGAATAGACTGGGATGGAGGAAGAGTGAGTGTAGCTGTGTTGGCCTCAGGTGGCTTGGTGCTATGGTGAGTTGTTAGTAGTAGTAGCAATAAAGCATAATTTACTAAAAATCAAAGTGCTGTCTTCCCTTCCCAAAGTTAGAGCATCGTCATCGTTTTATTAAAAACTGTGTAAATTGCTTGTATTGGATGCTTTATTCACCTAGCTAATTATTGGTACAAAAAGAGTTCAATCATGGAGAGTTGAGTGGGATGAAAAAAGAAATCAAAAGGTGCTATATGTATCCAGATTGTCACAAGGACATTTATGTAAACGCAAGCAGTTTTCTGGCAGGGTTGCCACCTCGGTATTCCTAAAGTGCTACTATTGCCTTAATGTGCATGCTACACAGAAATTTTCAGTGCTACAGTAAACAAATTTACTGTAATGATGCTAAAATAGAACTTCCCCGCTGCAGGTGGCAACCCTGAACACGTGCTGTAGTGCTACACATAATAAAATAATGCTAAAATAGCACTTTCGTGCTACAGGTGGCAACCCTGGGTTCTGGTCTTTAGAAAGTATAGAAGGCGTTAACCTTACTCGTGTTTGTGCTAGTTTGTGTTCATTGGTTTGGCTTGATTGTTTATTAGAACTTCTGTTTGTTTTGAGTTTCACTTGTTTAATGATGGTAATTAATGCTCATCTTACACTAGCATTACTATTAGACTTTTTCTGCTCGTCTTAGGTTTAATATAGCTCTTTACTTTTCTTTGAAAAATTTAGTTGCGCATATTTATTGGATTAATGACGCTTCTTGACTACTAAGGTCCTCGTTTCGGCCCTCCAGTGTGTTGCTACAGCTGAGTTTGAACTCTGGGTCCCGTATTACCAAGCTGAGATCAAGCCCACTCTGCCACCACAGAACTTAAAAAAAATTTCTTTTGTGGAAAAGGCTTTGGTACTTTTATTTTATAGCCACCACACTCAAGATCTTGTATCGCGAATATGAGACAATAAACCGGTTGTCGTGGTCTTTATACCAGACAATATTAGCTTCGGCTCGATAGGAAATTACATTGTAGCTATATTTTCATTAAATATTTAGTGGGTATTTTGGTTAGGTTAGATTAGTTTAGGTTACGTATTTAATATAATGCGGTTTGGGCGGCCGCCCTTCCATAGTTCTTTGTTGTAGTTCTCATAATTTTGTTGATAAAGTATTATATTTTCTTCATATTTGGTTTTATTTCAGTAGCATTAATGAAACTTCACTTCTCGACAAAACTTGAGTGTAATGGCTATAAGACACAAGTACCAAAGCTTTTTTTATTATTAGAAGAAAAGGAAGAGGTTTGGTAATCAAACATGATTAAGATGGATACCTTCTTCATTCTGGGGTTTCCCACCAAACATTAAACAATTTTTAGCTTATAAACAATTTCACTAAGTCCATCCTAAAATGTAGTTACGGGTATTTTTTATATTGATGCATCTAAGGAAATATCCCCTTGTGATATTTTCTCCCAGATCACTGATGAATTAAAATGAAAACTTCCTGATTTTTACTGTTGTTCTTATTGATTTGGTCAAATTGAGCTGTGAATGGCTCACACAGGGATAAAAGTATTTTTATGTACCGTAATCTATACCCTTCGCACAACCTATACACTTTTCCATGGATGTATATGGACCTAAGCTTTAAGGATGGGGGAGGATTTAAGCATTATAACCAAGCTTGAGGTTTGGTACAAATGCTTTTATGCCCAAGTGTTCCGATTTTGGAATGGGGGGGGTTGCTATTGTTTAACTGGCCTTACAGGTGAATATTCAAAATTCAACGAAAAAACTAATTATTTTTTTTAAGGATATATCGATGACTTCGGAACACTCAGACTTGTGACAAATGTAACTTAGGTTTATTGCTGATCCAAAATAGTGAATTTCATTGGATATATCTGGTTTTACATTGAAAAAAAAATGGAACGGCTTGACCCAAAGGAATTTGTTTCCAGTTTATTTTCAGGTACTTTTTATTATCTAATTAAGTTTGATTATCTATTTTATTAATTTTAATTATCTATTTATTTATTTTAATCAATTAATTTTAGTTATATATTGCTCATTAATTAAGTCATAGTGTATATGGTTGATAAAACTGTGTAAAATTGTGAAAACAAATGTCCATTTTTGAGTCACCAAGCTACTAAGGCCTTATTGTTGAGCTATAAGCCATATAAGGCTATTCCAGTCATTTGTACATCCGTTTTTTTTTATGTTAAACATATGCTGTTTAATTTCTTAAATAGGTCTGCTTTATGTTATCTTAAACCTGAACACATTTTAAGTATTCTCTCCTTCAATACACTGTAAGCCTTAGCCAATAGAATGTCGAATAAAAAATTATAGAGCGTGCCTGAATAATTGCAAGGCAGGGGTGTACCCAGGAGAGAGAGAGAGAGAGAGAGGAAAGGGGTCCAGGTTTGACCGCCCTTCCTCGATATATTTCTCCGACTCAGAAATCGATCCTAAAAATGCAGATAAAAAGAATTTCCCCTAAAAAAAAAAAAAAAAAAAAAAAAAAAAAAAAAAAAATCTAACTCGCAAGTTTGTCTTAAAAATGCAGGTAAAAAAGAGCTTTACCCCCCTCCTCCAAACAACAGATTCTTTTTGTACCCCCCCTCCCGAATGTAGTTTATTTTGATAAACTCTCCATCCCCCTGTGAATAAAATCATGGATAAAATTTGTTCCAGCTGGTAATATTTAGCCTGTGTAGTCAAAAAGGTTTCATCAGCTTAATTGAAAAGTAAAAGCCTAAGGAGCTATGTAAAGTACCTTTAAAATGTATTAATCTTATGAAAAAATAAAAGTTTTTAAAAGGGAGATTTTTGCTTTACCTTGTTCTATGTCTTATGTTTTTTCAATAGATAAATTAAAATCAGATCCTAAGGAAACCAAAGTGTCATATTAAAACCTAAAACGAACAGAAGTTAAGTTGAACTTAAAAAGAAAAGAAATTACACTGAATGAATAAATAAAATATAAAACTATCAGAAATTGAGACGAATAATCAAATCGAACTTAAAATTAAGCATTTATTATTATGGCTGAAAATTGAAACCTAAAATAATCAGGTGAATTTAAGACGAACAGAAATTACAACAAAGAAGCTTAGACCTAATGCCCCTTAAAGTTATTTAAAGACTTGGGTGTCATTTGCGCGTTACGCGAAAGTGATTTGTCTGTATCCAACATCGTGTTGTTTTTCTGTCACTACATCAACAGCAAATGTGAGGAATCACAATGCTAATCAAGGTTTAAAAACAAGCGCCTCAAGAAATAAAATATGCCAACAATTCCCTCCAACCGCCTAAAAGACAAGGATCTTTTGTGTTTTACTGAAAACGATGTATGTTTTAAACGGTTTTATTTTAGCCAATTACATTTGACAAAACACAAGCAAGAAAGAAGAAAGTCTCAATACTAACTAAGGTTGCAGGAAGCAAAAAATCTTTCTTAGGATAATTACATTTGTGGCTTTCCATCTGATTTAGCTGTTTTAATAACATGTTTTTTTTGTCAAAATTTCTCCTTTTATTGTATTTCATTTAAAATCATAGAAAAATGGCCCCTGAATAAAACTTTGAAACAAAAATTAGTGTTCTTAGTGCAAAAAAAAGTATTAAAAGGAAGGAAGTTTGGATTCTAATCGGTCTTGTGTAAAAATGTAATGATATATAAAAAGGTTCCTTGAAGTTTTAAACTTGATTTTATTATTTATCTTGATATATGTTTGTTCTTGGTTTTATGTGTTCATCCATAATAATGTCTGCTATTTTAAGTTTGACGTAATTGTTTACTTTAATTTCATGTTCATTTAGGCTTGATTTGTTCTTCAGGGTAATTTCTATTCGTTCTTAGTTAAATATACCAAATTACTTCATTTCTGCTCGCTTTTTGTCTTAATTTTGCTCTTATTTTCTTTGATTCTTTTTTTCTGTGAAACAGTTTGTTTAAATTAATTTACATTCGTTTTCTTAATTGCCATAGCTTTAACGGGGATTAATAATTGGAAAGTTCTTAAGGTTTTTTAAAGCTTTTTTTTCAAATATGAATAATTTCGGACCGCAATTTATATGTTTGGCAAGTTTTGAATATTCATTCAAAATATTCAGTCAGCCGTAGTTTTGTACCTTATTTTTTAGAAATATCATTTAAAAAATCTGCAATGCAAGCGTGACGTTAAAATCAAGAAAAAAAAACATTTCACTCATAAAAATTATCTTTTTATCGACAGGTATGACTGTTGTGTTGCTCAGGCATTAGTTTAACGAAAATATGTTAAATGACATGTTTTGAATGACTTTAGGTTTGGTCCAGAATTAAAACTATTCAGCAAAACTAAAAAGCAACCAAACAGCTAAATATACTGTGGTCCTAGGTCTAGTTACCCTGCGGTAGCTACGTGGATTGATGCTCTGTTTGGCAATATTGGGCCCGGGGATTGATACTCGCTGCAGCACCGTTGGCGACAGACTTGCTACTTGTCTCTGTAAAAAAAGACCAAGTAACTGAAACTTCAATTCGAGGTCTTCTGTACCCACAAGGGTTTTGGAGGATCTTTATCCTTTAGTCTAGTACAAGTTCTAGTGAACCCAATCATTACTAAAATCCATAAACTCAGACTCCTTGTTGAAGACCTTTCTCATTTTTTTTTCTGGTTTTCACTTGGTTTATATACATATGGTACTGACCAAAGAGTATGGGTAATTTGCAACTGTGGAAACTGGTGCTAGTTTCGACAAAGAAACATCAACGCCATCTACTGGTTAGCGTGTCTTGGCCTTTTTTTTAGTATAATAATTAGATAAAATTTGTGTACTTAGTAAAATAGGCGTGATAATCAGTATTTAACCTCAGTTTCTTGAAATAAAGACGATTATGAAACTTGAGAACAATGGCAAGAAACTCCAAGCGCTTGATGGTTTTTTTTTTTTTTTTTTTTTTGCTGACACTAGCCCCAGTTTCCGCTATTATAAGTTACCAATACTTTTTGGTACTGGCTATTTGTATGAACCCAGTCTAGTACACTGCTGTATAGACCAGTTTACCTTGTCCATTACAAATTTGAATCTTCAATTGCAAATGAGAAAAAGAAACACGTCAAGTTACACAGCTTGCAGTTTATTTCATATTGTTACCAAGCTAGATATGTAACTTATATTGAGTAAATTTGTCTTAAAAAGATATTCCCAAGGTAATTTGAAAAATTAGAACCATATGAGTATACTTTAGCATAAATTATTTTTAAAATCATTTAAGAGGGGGGGGGGGGCTATTCTCTATGCATCAAAAGCGATCATTGAATTCGTAAAACTAATCTGTTTGATTGTTACTAGCATTGCCGTCTAATAATTCTGCATGAATAGTCTACACACAAATAAGAATCACTATTCTGAAAATGGGGATTTGGAAAGTGTGAATCTAAAATTCTTCAGCGATCTTACTTTTTATTTCATTGTTGTTGTTTGTTATTGTTAAACATGAAAGTTGGAGTTTGCTATTGTAAAGTGATTGAAAAAAAACCCAAACCAGTCATTTGGACATAACGAGTATAATTTGAAAGAGAAAATATTGAATATTATTCAGTGAGCGTTGATGATGGAGCGCCAGGCTTTTATTTAGTCTTTTTTTTTACATGTTGAAGCAACATCTTGTGTACTGCTTACCCGGCTCTACATTTTCTCTTTTCTTTCTTCTAGCCTTTTATTTTCTAGTTTCGTGGTCAGTTTTTATTTATTCATTTACTTTTTATCATCTTGATATGTTCAACCCTTATGTTTGTTGCCCCCTAACAATTACGAGTTCTACCCTCCACTTGTTTATTCTTGTTTTGTTGTTCTGTTGTATTGAGTCAATAAATTCATTGATTCTAAGTTCTTTATTGGGTGTATTTTGTTGCTATTAGCACCATCTACAAATCGGGAATGCATTGGAAAATAGGTGCTGTTTTACAGAGGAAAATAATTTCTTAAACGGGGCTATTCAAAACAGTTGGATAAACAAAAACCAATTAAGAAATAGACGCTTTTATTTAGTTTATCTATTATTTAATAAATAATTCATCAGCAGAAAATATAATTTCAGTTCATGGTTCAGTTTATGAAATGGGCAAAAATTTGTTTTTGGTCATATTTCCAAAAGTTACTTTGGAGGGTTTTCTCACCCTCTTTGTCTAATTCTGTGTAAATAATGTTCTGGGCTAAACGATGTTTGTGTAAATGTAAAAAAAAAACTATTCCGAAGGCCCAAAAACAGTTAAAATATATTAATATGACTGATAACTACTTACGGATCAGTTATTAAATCATGGGTCTAACCCCCTGACTCTTTATAAAAACATTCTCTATAACAAAGAAAAAATCCTCTAGGCTAAATGGAAAGATATTCTGCATATTAAAACAAGACATATTTTCCACCTTGAGAGGTAGTTCTAATCCTTGTATGAGCAAATGTCGTTTGAAACTGATCATTCGGCAAGGTTATTTACTTCTTCATTCAGTTGTTTAGCTTGTATGATTTATAGAACATATCCCAGTTCCTCAGTATTATAAGTAGATTCATACTCATCTTTTGTTTAGCCCGCTTATGTCTTATTTTTCTTTGGTTGTAAATGAATTTCCTCAATCTTGACTCAGGACAACATCAGAAATAAAGTTAGATATATGATAGTTGCCTCAGAAGATATTGATTTAGATTCCACAATCTTAGTATGGAGGCATTCCTTTACAGAGAAACCGAGAAAAAAAACATTTATGGAATCATTGGTACTGCCCATCTTTTGTATTTGAGTAAATAAAAGTTGCTTCTCTTTATTCTTTTCGTGTAAGGGCTTAGGGGTATACCCACGATAGGGAGGAGGAGCTTAGGGGATTGAACCCCCCTCCCTCCTCCCCTTCGAGTGTTGCAAAAGAGTGGTCGAATTGTGTTACATAATGCCGTAATTTGACATGTTACCAATTTTCTTTTACTTTGCTAATTCTAACAATTTCGCTTTGACAAGGAAAAGGCTTGGGAATTGCAAATTTTTCGCTTAAAAATTCGTATTACATATACATGCTTACTTTGTATTAAAGCACATCACAGGCAGACGATGACAACTCTGGTGGTGGATTCAGGTAATTTTTCGAAAGGATATCTGATCGTTTTTATTCTTAAAAAAAAATATGTGGATTTTTGGATACCTTAACATTTTTCCTTTCTCAGTTTATCTTGTACGGTGTCTGGGAGGATTATGAGGGAGAGTGCTCCCCTCCTCTCTTATGAGTATCTATAGGCTAAATAAATGTTTTGTTTTCTATTGGGCTAAAGTTATGTTAGTATTATAATTCCACAATATAATACATATTTAGAAACACATGTTTTTAGTTAATAATCGGATAGGAAGCTTCAGTTATAAATTAGTTAAAGCTAAATTGATTTTCAAAACAAGTGCAAGATGTTGCACTAATAATAAGGTCGCTAGTAAATTTTTTAGTCAACTGGCTCACTACATCACAATACTTTCTGCAATTGAAATTGAAACCCTAGTTTTGTCTCATAAGGTGGACGTGCCACTTTTCTCTGTGTCCCTGGGCACCCATAAGCTTAATCTTAGTGGAGGGGGGGGGGCTTACCTGGTCTAATAGGCACTTCCAATGCTGTATAATAGAAATCTAAAAAACATATATATAAGGCAACATCATTCAGCCGGGGGGGGGCGGGAACCCCCTCGGCCCCCCCCCCCATATGGGCGCCCATGTCTGTGTCATAGTTAGAATTAAACTGTGATTAGCTATAAGGAAAAGGTTAATTGGCTTTAGGTGTTCACATTATGGTTTTGCTTTCTCTTTGTTTGAATGCCGAAACATTTCAAGCAATTTTTGCGGTTTACCGAAATTATCAAGTAAAAACAAAGTTAATTGTCGTTCTCTTTTATTGAAAATTCTCAACTCGCCTTCAGCAGTTACTACATCCCAGAGTTTTTCAGAAAGAGTAAAATAAAGATGATAATGATAACTAAAAATGGTTGCTAGAAAGCAGAACGTCTTTCAGACGGCCGGATGACAATTTTGACTGAACAATTCCCCACTGGTTGATTTCAGGCGTGGTAACTAATCGCGTGGCTTAATATTACAAATTATGAAGAACTATGCAAGAGTTCATTGCCGCATGATATCAGTAAATACGTTCTAAATTTTCTAAACTGGCATGGGATTTTTCATTTGATTAATTGTGCAACAGTCTTGTATGAATATGATTAATTGTGCACAAACATGTATGAAGAGGAGAGGCAAGGATCTTTGGGCCCATGTCTTTCTGAAATCTTGAGATAGTTTTTTTTCTACAATTTTTGTCTTTTTTAAGTTTGTGTGCCGCATCTCATCAAAAAAAAAAATTTTTGTGTACGTGTTTGTGTAGAGATTTGTATCTATTAACAATATACGGAATCTTTTTTTTTGTTCAGCGACTACATCTCTTTGCTGGCCGATTTTGGTTATTTTTTACTTCTTTTTTTTTCAATTTCAGAGCTGTAGTCCAACCCCTTAAACGTAGCGTGCTTGATCCACTCTTCTGATTTGTTTTTTTCGTATCTTTTTTAGTTCTCAAGTTGTCAGAAGTTCTTGGCTTTGTTTTTTCAAAAATCTGTTATGGCTCTCTTGCTCACTTGCTGAAATTATTAAAAAAAATTCGTCTAACCGTTTTTTTTTTTGCTTTCTCTCGAAAATTTAAACTACTTTTGTTACACAAACGACTGGCTGTTCATATCAGCCCAGCTTAAACAATAGAACATTTTGGATGAAATTGGGCGAAGCACTGATTAGAGTAAATGTCAGTAGAATGGCCATAATAACTCGTGACATGACCACGTGGTCATGTCAGCATTTTTAATACTGACGGGAGTCCATATATGGGCATAGAGTCCCTAGGGAGAAAGATTGCGTAATCGATCAATGACCTCTTTTTCCAAGGTCGATTTATTTGATATTTCTATGTGTAATAACTCCGGAACGAAGGTTGCACATGCGCATTGAATTCTAACGGGAACAATGTTTTTGATCTAGGACTCGAGGGGGAAGTGAATTTCCGAGAACTTGATTGCGTAATCAAAGTGTGTCAACAACAACAACATCGACCTTGACATTCGCTGAGAGCGTGCAATTACAACAACAACAACATCGACCTTGGAACACCTGTGCTGTCGACCTCAATTCACCTATCGTGAATCAATAATTCCCCTTAGAAACAACAAATTAATCCCCCTTTCTTGACAGATCAATCAACCAATGACATCATCTGTCAGACTTAAAAAATTTTCGCATAGAAACAATTCTCCAGGAATAAATCCAAGTCATTAATGTCTTTGCCTCGGAAACAAAGCTTTTGGTCGAACTCCAAAGGATATTAATAGCCAAAGGCCATGGAAACAATTCTCCAAGAAACATCTTAGCGATGAATTGTTTTAGCGCGGGAATCAGGTTTCTTATTAATTTGAAATGTATTAGCGCAGAGATGCCAAAAACAAAAGGAACACGCTGAATTTCGTTTAGGGATTATTTGGGCGAAATTGTTTTAGACAGGTTATGGAACTATTTCGGCAAAACAGTTAGAGACATTTTAAAAGATGATTTTTGAAGAGATTTTTGAAGAGAATTTAATGGTGAAACTCCGTGGTCGTTATAATACACAAGTTTCATTTGAACAGTGTTGTGAGGTCCTCTAACCCAACCCCAAAGGGTTCAAATCCTCCTACCCCAACCCCGAAGGAAGCCCCCGGTCCTCAAAGGCCCCCCAAGCTCCCAAAAGGCCACCGGCACCCCCAAAGGCCCACCCAGACCCCCAAAGGCCATCCCCGGGCCCTCCAAAGGCCCTTCGAGCTCCCAAAGGACCAACGGGGTCCCAAAGGCCCTCCACCGGTCCCCAAATGTCCCCCAGGCCCCCAACTGCCCCCCGGACCCCCAAAGGCCCTCCATATACCCCAAAGGCCCTCCCGGTGCCCCAAAGGCCCTCCCCCGGTCCCCAAACGCCCCCCGGGCCAGAGAAGCACCGCCGGGATGTGCCGTGGGCCAGGAAAGCGCCGCAGGATGCGCCGCGGGTCTGGAAAGCACCGCAGGGGAGGCACCGCAGGGAGGCACCGCAGGATGTGCCGCAGGGATGCGCCGCAAAAAAAAGTAAACTAAAAAGTAAAAATTTCGAAATGTTATCCCTCAAACGACCTCCTCAGACCCCCAAAGGCCCTCCCCCGGTCCCCAAAGGTCCCCCCGAGCTCCCAAAGGACCACCGGCCCTCAAGGGACCCACAGACCCTCAAAGGCTCTCCCCGAGCACCCGTCTTTCGTTGATGTGAGTTGTCTGAAACCTATGATTTGGGATGTGTAGTTTGCTACTTCAGGCTTTTCTGAACTAAGGTTTCCTAGTATTTCCTAGGTGAGTGTTGTCTGAAACCAATAGTTTGGGATGAGTAGTTTGCTATTTCAGGCTTTCATGAGCTAGGTTTCTTAGCCTTTCGTTGGTGTGTGTTGAGTGAAACTTATGATTTGGGATATGTAGTTTGCTATTTTGGACTTTTCTGAGCTGGATTTCTTAGTCTTTCATAGGTGTGTGATGTCTGAAACCTATGATTTGGGATTTGTAGTTTGATATTTTCGACTTTTCTGAGCTGGATTTCTTAGCCTTTAATAGGTATGCGTTGTCAGAAAATTATGATTTGGGATTTATAGTTTGCTATTTCAGGCTTTTCTGAGCTAAGGTTTTCTAGTATTTCGTAGGTGAATGTTGTCTGAAACCAATAGTTTGGGATGTGTAATTTGCTATTTTTGACTTTTCTGAGCTAGGTTTCTTAGTCTTTCATTGATGTGTGTTGACTGAAACCGATGATTTGGGATATGTAGTTTGCTATTTTTGACTTTTCTGAGCTGGATTTCTTAGTCTTTCTTAGGTGTGTGTTGTCTGAAACATATGATTTGGGATGGGTGGATTGCTACTTTTGACTTTTCTGAGCTAGGTTTCTTATACGTTCATAGGTGTTTGTTGTCTGAAACCTATAGTTTGGGATGAATAGTTTGCTATTTTTGACTTTTCTGAGCTAGGTTTCTTAGCCGTTCATATGTGAGTGTTGTCTGAAACCTATGATTTGGGATATGTACTTTGCTATTTACGACTTTTCATAACCGGATTTCTTAGTCTTTCATAGGTGTGTGATGTCTGAAAACTATGATTTGTGATGTGTGGGTTGCTATTTTTTTTACTTTTATGAGCTGGATTTCATAGCCATTCGTAGGTGTGTTTTGACTGAAACCTATGATTTGGGAATGGTTAATTTGCTATTTTTTACTTTTCTGAGCTGGATTTCTTAGCCTATCATATGTGTATCCTTTCAGAAAATTATGATTTGGGAGGTGTAGTTTGCTTTTTGGACTTTTCAGAGCTAGGATTCTTAGTCACTCATAGGTGTTTGTTGTCTGAAACTTCGAGTTTAGGATGAGTAGTTGGCTATTTCAGACTTTCGTGAGCTAAGGTTTCTTAGTATTTCGTAGGTGAATGCTGTCTGAAACTTATGATTTGGTAAAAGGTAAAGGATGCGGCACTAGACCCTTAAGGTCCAAACCGGCGGTGCTGATCTCCGTTTCGTGGCCCTTCAGCCAGGAAGTGCAATGGGGGGCTGGGGGCCAGCCAACCTATGCTTTCGCAAACCCTTCCTGTTTTACCTTCCCCAGATTTCTCCAGGTACCCATTTAGAGCTGGGTTGACTCTGGCTAAGCTTACATGGTCACACCACTGACCCGCGTCCCAAACTAAGAAACTGACCACACCAGGGATCGAACCCGAATTCACGGATTTTCAGCCCAGCGTGAAGCCCTAGTCTTTCATAGGTGTGTACTGTCTGAAACCTATGATTTGGGATGTGTAGTTTGCTATTTTCAACTTTTCTGAGCTAGGTTTCTTAGCCTTTCACAGGTATGTGTTGTCAGAACATTATGATTTGGGATGTGTAGTTTGCTATTTCAGGCTTTTCTGAGCTAAGGTTTCCTAGTATTTCATAGGTGAATATTGTCTGAAACCAATAGTTTGGGATGAGTAGTTTGCTATTTTTGACTTTTCTGAGCTAGGTTTCTTAGTCTTTCGTTGGTGTGTGTTGACTGAAGCCTATGATTTGGGATATGTAGTTTGCTATTTTTGACTTTTCTGAGCTGGATTTCTTAGTCTTTTCATAGGTGTGTGTTGTCTGAAACCTATGATTTGGGATGGGTGGATTGCTACTTTTTACTTTTCTGCGCTGGATTTCTGAGACTTTCATAGGTGTTTGTTGTCTGAAACAAATTGTTTGGGAGGACTAGTGTGCTATTTTGACTTTTCTGAGCTAGGTTTCTTAGCCGTTCATAGGTGAGTGTTGTCTGAAACCTATGATTTGGGATATGTAATTTGCTGTTTCTGACTTTTCATAACCGGATTTCTTAGTCTTTCGTAGGTGTGTGATGTCTGAAACCTATGATTTGGGGGTGTGTGGGTTGCTATTTTTTGACTGTTCTGAGCAGGATTTCATAGCCATTCGTAGGTGTTTGTTGACTGAAACCTATGATTTGGGATGGTTAATTTGCTATTTTTGACTTTTCTGAGCTAGATTTCTTAGCCTTTCATAGGTGTGTCCTTTCAGAAAATTATGATTTGGGAGGTATAGTTTGCTTTTTGGACTTTTCAGAGCTAGGGTTCTTAGTCACTCATAGGTGTTTGTTGTCTGAAACTTCGAGTTAGGGATGAGTAGTTGGCTATTTCAGACTTGTCTGAGCTAAGGTTTCTTAGTATTTCGTAGGTGAATGCTGTCTGAAACTTATGATTTGGGATATAGTATTTCGTAGGTGAATGCTGTCTGAAACTTATGATATGGGATATATAAATTACTATTTCGGGCTGTTCTGAGTTGGATTTCTTAGTCTTTCATAGGTGTGTGATGTCTGAAACCTATGATTTGGGATGTGTAGTTTGCTATTTTTGACTTTTCTGAGCTAGGTTTCTTAGCCTTTCATAGGTATGTGTTGTCAGAAAATTATGATTTGGGATGTGGAGTTTGCTATTTCAGGCTTTTCTGAGCTAAGGTTTCCTAGTATTTCGTAGGTGAATGTTGTCTGAAACCAATAGTTTGGGATGAGTAGTTTGCTATTTTTGACTTTTCAAAAATTTGAAAAGTACGTTAGCCTACGTACGCGCGCGCACATAGGAAAACCTAACCTAACTTAACCTTAATCTAACTTTATCTAGCCTAACATAACCTAACAAAAATCAGGAAATTTAACTGTGTCAAGGTAAAGCACGACAAAACATATTTCCACTAAAGAAATTCAAAATGAACATTGAAAAATCAAGAAAATGTAACTGTGACAAGGTAAACCACAACGAAACACTACTGAAATATTCCAACTCTTTAATTTAAACTAAATAGATTCGAAATAAACTTTGAAATATCAAGAAATTGTAACTGCGATAAGGTAAACTACAACCAAACACTACTGAAATAATCCAAATCTTGCTTTTCAAAGCAAGAAATTTAAAATGAAATATGAAAAATCAAGAAAATGTAACTGTGACAAGGTATACCACTCCCAAACACTACTGAAATATTCCAACTCTTAGATTTCAACGAAAGAAATTCTAAATAAACTTTGAAAAATAAAGAAAATGTAGCTGGGACAAGGTATACCGAAATCAAAAACTACTGAAATATTTCAACTCTTTAATATGAAGGAAATAAATTAAAAATAATCTATGAGAAATCAGGAAAAGGTAAATCTGACAAGGTAAACCACAAAGAAACACTACTGGAATATTCCAACTCGTTCATTGCAACAAAAGAAATTCAAACAAAACTTTAAAAAATACTTAAAATTTAACTGGGACAATGTAAACCACAACCAAACGAAACTGAAATATTCCAACTCTTTCATTACAACTAGAGAAATTCAAATTAACTTTGAACAATTAAGTTAATGTAACTATGACAAGGTAAATAACAATAAAACACAACTGAAATAGCCACACTCTTGCATGTCAAAGAATGAAATTCAAAAATAACTTTTAAAAATCAAGAGAATATAACTGTGACAAGGTAAACCAAAATCAAACACTACTGAAATATTCCAACTCTTGCATTTCAATGAAAGAAATCCAAAATGAACTTTAAAAAATCAAGAAAATGTAACTGTGACAAGTTAAACCACAACCAAACACTAATGAAATAGTCCAACTCCTGAATTTCAACGAAAGAAATTCAAAATAAACATTGAAAAATTATGAGAATGTCAGTGTGACAATTTAAACCACATCCAAACACTATTGAAATATTCAAACTCTTGTATTTCAATGAAAGAAGTTAATATGAAATTTGAAAAAACAAGCATATTTAACTTTGACAATGTCAACCACAAGAAAACACTACTTAAATATTAAAAATCTTTAATTTCAACTAAATAAATTAAAAATAAACTTTTAAAAATCAATAAAGTTTAACTGTGATTATGTAGACCACAAACAAACACTAATGAAATAGTACAAATCTTTAATTAAGACGGAAGAAATTCTACAGACATTTGAAAAATCAAGATACTGTAACTGGGACAATGTAAACCACAAACAAACACAACTAAAATATTCCAAATCTTTCATTTTAATGAAATAAATTAATAATTAAAATTTAAAAAAAATGAAAAAGAAACTGTTACAATGTAAACATCAACCAAACACTTCATAGACAGACCAACCCTTGCTTTACAACGAGAGTAGCTCAAAATGATCTTTGAAAAATCAAGGAACAGCAACTGTGATACTTTAAACCCCAAAGGAACGCTTCTGGAGCGTACCAAAACTTGCATTTCAACGAAAGAAATTCAAAATGAACTTTGAAAAATCAAGAAAATGTAACTGTGAAAATGTAAACCACTACAAAACACTTCTGAAATATTCCAACTCTTGTATTTCAATGATAAAAATTCAAAAAAAACTTTGAAAAATAAACAGAATGTAACTGAGTAACTGTTACACACACCGAGTAATAAATTAAATTTTCCGACTCATGCATTGAAACGAAAGAAATTCAAAATAAACTTTTAAAAATCGTGAGAATGTAACTGTGACAAGGTATACCACAACAAAACACTACTCAAATTTTCCAACTCTTGCATTTCAATGAAAGAAATTCAAAATGAACTTTGAAAAATTAAGGGAATGTAACTGTGACAAGGTAAACCATAACCAAACACTACTGAAATATTCCAACTCTTGCATTTCAACGAAAGAAATTCAAAATGAACTTTGAAAAATCAAGAAAATGTAAGTGTGACAAGGTAAACCACAACCAAACACTACTGAAATATTCCAACTCTTGCATTTCAAGGAAAGAAATTAGAAATTAACTTTGAAAAATAAAGAAAATGTAACTCTGACAAAGTAAATAACAACGAAACACTATTGAAATATTCCAACTCTTGAATTTCAATGAGAGAAATTCAAAATGAACTTTTAAAAATTATGAAAATGTAACCTAGACAAGGTAAACCACAACCAAACACAACTGAAATATTCCAACTCCTGCATTTCAAGGAAAAAAGTTCAAAATGATCATTGAAAAATAAAGAAAATGTAACTGTGACAAGGTAAACCATAACCAAACACTACTGAATTAATTCAACTCTTGTATTTCAACGAAAGAAATTCAAAATGAACTTTGAAAAATCAAGAAGATGTAACTCTGACAAGGTAAACCGCAACCAAACACTACTGAAATATTCCAACTCTTGCATTTCAATGAAATAAATTCATAATAAACTTTGAATAATACGGAAAATGAAACTGTGACAAGGTGAACAACAACCAAACGCTAGTGAAATATTCCAACTCTGGCATTTCAACGAAAGAAATTCAAAATAAACTTTGAAAAATCAAGAAAATGTAACTGTGACAAGGTAAACAACAAACAAACACTACTGAAATATTCCAACTCTTGCATTTTAATGAAAGAAATTCAAAATGAACTTTTAAAAATAAATAAAATTTAATTGTGACAAGGTAATCTTCAACCAAAATATACTTAAATTTTCCAAATCTTACATTTAAACTAAATAAGTTCAAATGAACGTTTAAAAATCAATAAAATGTAAATGTGACAAGGTAAACCACGACCAAACAATACTTAAATCTTGCAACTCTGACATTTAGAATAAAGAAATTAAAAATTAAATTTGAACAATAAATAAAATGTATGTTTGACACGGTAAACCAATACCAAACACTTGTGTAATATTCCATCTATTTAATTTCAAATAAATAAATTAAAAATGAACTTTTAAAAATAGAGAAAATGTAAATGTGAAAAGGTAAACAACAAACACACACTCCTAAAATATTCAAACTCTTGAATGTCAAAGAAATAAATTCTAAATGAACTTTGAAAAATAAAGAAAATGTAACTGTGACAAGGTAAACCACTACCAAACACTAGTGAAATATTCCAACTCTTGCATTTCAACGAAAGAAATTCAAAATGAACTTTGAAAAATTAAGAAAATGTAACTGTTACAAGGTAAACCACAACCAAACACTACTGATATATTCCAACTCTTACATTTCAATGAAAGAAATTCAAAATGAACTTTGAAAAATTAAGAAAATGTAAGTGTGACAAGGTAAACCACAACCAAACACTACTGAAATATTCCAACTCTTGCATTTCAACGAACTAAATAAAAATAAACTTTGAAAAATCAAGAAAATGTAACTGTAACAAGGTAAACCACAAGAAAACACTACTGAATTATTCCAACTCTTGCATTTCAACGAAAGAAATTCAAATGAACTTTGAAAAATCAATAAAATGTAACTGTAACAAGGTAAACCACAAGCAAACACTACTGAATTATTCCAACTATTGCATTTCAATGAAATAAATTCTAAATGATCTTGGAGAAATCACGAAAATGTAACAGTGACAAGGTAAACCACAACCAACCACTTCTTAAATATTCCAACTCTTGAATTTCAACAAAAGAAATTCAAAATGAACTTTGAAAAATTATGAAAATATAACTGTGACAAGGTAAACAACAACAACACACTATTGAAATATTCCAACTTGCTTTTCAACAAAAGAAAATTCAAAATGAACTTTGAAAAATCAAGAAAATTTAAATGTGACAATGTAAACCACAACGAAACACTACTAAAATATTCTAACTCTTGACTTTCAACAAATTAAAATAAAAATTAAAAATGAAAAATTGAGAAAATTTGAGATTGAAAATTTAAACCAATCACCACTGAGATCTTCTAATTCTTACATTTCCACGATGGAAATTCGAAATTAAAATTGAAAAAATACATAACCTGAAACAGTGACAAAGTAAACCACAATGGTACACACTACTGAAACATTCCAACTCTTGCATTTCAACGAATGAAATTCAAAATGAAATTTGAAAAATAAAGAAAATGTAACTGTGACAAGTTAAACCACAACCAAACACTACTGAAACATTCCAACTCTTGCATTTCAACGAAGGAAATTCAAAATGAACTTTGAAAAATCAGACCTTTGGAGGGGGGAGGGGCCGGGGGGGGGGGGTTGTTCTGTGTCTCAATGCACAAAAAAAGTATAAAAAATGGGGGAGGGGAGGGGAGGAGGAGGAGGAGGGGAGGGGAAGGGGAGGAGGAGGAGAGGAGATGGAGGGAGAGGGGCCCTTTGGGGAGCCAAAGGGGGGAGGGGCCCTTTGGGCCCTGGGGGAGGGGAGGGGTCTGGGGGAACCTTGAGGGCCGGGGGGCCCTTTGGGAGCCCAGTGGACCTTTGAGGACCGGTGGCTTCCTTCGGGGTTGGGGTAGAGGGATTGGAACCCTTTGGGGTTGGGGTAGGGGGGTCGGAACCCTGTGGGTTGTGGTAGAGGACCTTAAGAAACTGTTAAAATCGAACTTGCGTATTATAAGGACCACAGAGTTTTACCCTCAAATTCTCTTCTATAATCATCTTTTAGAATGTCTCTAACTGTTTCGCCGAAATAATGCCATAAAATGGTTAAAACGGTTTCGCCCAAATAATCCCTAAACGTAAATTCAGCGTGTTCCTTTTGTTTAGCATCCCTATGATTTCACATTTGAAATTACAAAAGAAACCCTTTCGCGCGATATGTTAAAAACATTTGGTCGGAAACAATTCTTCTGCAAGAATTCCAAATTAAGTCCCTTTCATGAATTAATTCTCTTTAAAACAACAAATTAAGTCCCCTTTCATGTCAATCAATCATTCACGACATCATCTGTCATGTGTGATCTAAACTTTGCCCGGAGACATTTCTCTTGGTAGAACTCCAGACATTAATTAACTTGACGTCATCTGTCAGACATTAATTAACCTTGCCTGGAAACAATTTGATTAATGACTCAATAATGCATGAAAGTGACAGAGTTCCTGTTTTTCAATTTTCACTGACAAAGACCATAAATATGACAAAATTCCTGTTTCTACAATCTCAATGACAAAATCCATAAAACACACATAACCATCCAAGAAAACAAACATAAATGTGACAAAATTCCTGTTTTTTCATTCTCACTGACAACAAACAAACATAAATGTGACAAAGTTCCTGTTTTTCAAATTCTCACTGACAAAAACCATAAACCACGTGGTTCTATGCCCATATATGGTGTACGTTCTGTATCAATAGGGGCCATTCTACTACGGTGTAAAGTTTGATTCTATTTTTTATTCTTTTTTATTTTTTTTTTATTAAAGACAGTCCCATTACAATCTCAATGACTTTTCATGATAAAATTTAGTAATTTAGGGCCAATGCATGGAAAATTCCTGAAATGACAGAGAGTCGACAGGGGTCTATATAAGCTAAGCTGGGAAATGAGGATAGAGATAGGAGGTGTTGGAGGGAACATGGGCTCAAGGACTAAGCTTTTAGCCTTTCAGCGCTAAAGATTAAACTTCCCTACGTGACTCTGATTTTCACAAAGATGTAACATTTGAGCCATTTGCAAAATATATAATTAATATTTTTATAATAGAATTTTAGATTGCACTAATAGCCGCGGATTTTTAATCTGAGTACCATATTTTGTGGAAATCAAACACCAGTTTGGAATTATGTACGTAATGTATGGTAACTTCTGTAGTTAAATGTTAGCTAAAGATTTGCAATCAACAAGCTCAGAAACCCTTAAAAACCCAATCTCGTGGATACCGAACATCATTTGTGAAATATGAACCCACTTTATACTCTTATGTTAGTGATTTTTAATGATTAGTTTTTATTCTTTACGAACATTCACTAAATAATCCAAGATTGATCAAGAGTCCAAAGTAGTACAACGGATCCATTTGTGCAAATTTGGGTTGAAGGGACCCTGCCTTTGGTCCTCCAATTTTACGGATTGAAAACCCTTGCTTGACTCATTGCATCAAGGTGTAACCTGAACAGCATTTGGGAAATACGTGCTTGTTGTATTTTGATTTTGGAGTTATATATTTCAAATTCAGCCTCTGATTTGTCGTCAGAAAAATCAGAATTCATGAATAAATTTGAGTGGAAATCAAACACTATTTATAAAATATGTCCTTAGTGTGATTCAATCTTCCTCTTTTCTGAAAGGCTCATTTTATGCATTTTGTGAGAAACTATATAGTAAAAGTTGTTGTCCGACACAATGATAAACTTTATAGGAGAATATTCTTTCAGAATTTCTACAATAACAGTATCTGTCGAGTTACTAATGGCTTATTAATTTGTGCTCTGGTGTGGTGTAGGATACTGTATTCTGTATGTAAGAATTTATATGTGTTGTGATTATTGGAATAAATTATGCTGGCAGAGATATTTCACATATTTTTGACAACCTGGATGTACATAGTGTCCATTGATTTGGGTTCAACATTCCCTGAAAGTCTCAACTTAATATCCTTAGCTGTTCCAAAGACGTTTCAGCTCAACACCCTTGGTCATTCCTGCGACATTGTAGATACGCCATTTTGACAACCAGAATGCACATATCGTTTTTGATTTAGCTCAAGACCTCCTTCAAAATTCTCCAAAAGTTTCAACCAAGCACCCTTATCAGTTTTTGAAATATTGCAAATACGGTCTTTTGACAACCTGGATGTGCAAAGTGTCTTTTCATTCAGTTCAACATCCCCCTGAAAGATTCAACTTACATCAAAATGATGGATTTATGATGATTTTTTCAAAATCCCCATAAATTTGTCTTCGCAATGAACTTTTACTATTAAGATTAATCGAAATAATAATAACCATTCCTGAATACGAATGGCAATTTTTCTCACTAGAAGGTTCTTTTAAGCGCTTTTTTAAACTTGTGGTTACTATGGACCGTAGTTCGTTCTTTACTATGTTGCAGCTACTGCTGCAGCCGTGATTAACAGGTTCAGAAACCCTTGAGTTTCTGTTCTAATGGCCGGTAGTAAATAATTGGTAGTTCGGGCCCAAGAGCTTCATTTTGAGTACCTCAATCACAAAGGTAAAAATTCCTTGTTTTGTATCGTTTCGATTTCAACGAGGTTGTAAAATTTTCACCTTCCAACATCATATAAAAAGGCACTTTTCTATGATAAAAAAAATGGGGGGGGGGGGTGGAAGGGTGATGAACCCAAGGGCTTGTCATTGTCTGAATCTAAGCAAAACTTCTTGTATGACCCCGATTTCAACAAGGTTGAACACCCCCAAGTTTCTATGATAAAAGAGGTGACAGAGCCGGAACAGGCCTTATTTTGGAACATAAATTGTACGAATATAAAATCTTTAAACACAAAACAAGTAGGTGTATGCTAAGGTGTATCCAGGATTTTTGTTGGTAGGGGGGAGGTTACAAAAATACTTTCAAAACTCATCAAAATTTGTTTGTATGCATTTTGTTACGTGTTTACAATTCAGACGATTTTTTTTTTTTGGGGGGGGGGGGTCCAGCCCCGCAACATCCCACCCACCCTCCTTGGATAGGATGTTGTGTGTAGGGGGTGTCAGCCCAAGGGCCTTAGATTGCGTTCTTTCGTCATACAAATTGAAAATGCTTGTATGGTTCTGTTTTTCTACAAGGCGTTTATGGCTGTTTTTTTTTTATATAATTTGATGTCCTTACCCCCGGGCTGCACTGGTTATGTAAGGTCCGGTGGCACAGTTTTAAATAAATGACCGTTTTGATTAAAATCAATGTCTTGAATTTTCTTACACGACACCATTTGAGGCTGAGAGGAGGGGTTAACCCGAAGAAATCGGATGATAGGTTGCTCTTCTCTATTTTAGCCTTTAAAATGACACTAGAGCTCAGAATTAGCGATTGAGTGAATTCTCCTTCACTTTTTTTATACTTCGACCAGTCTGATTAAAATGGCAATCTGGAAATTTTGCTCCGATGCCACGGGCGGTTTTAGGGGTGCCGGTGGCGAATGGGGTCTTTTAAATGTGAAATTTTGCCCTCCAATCAGTATTGCTTTCTTAAAAATACCCTCAGAATGCTTAACTGTGGTTGAATTAGCCCTCTCTCAAGTGTCTATAACCACTTGTTCTAAATGATAAGAACAGAAAAAACTATAAATGGGAGACGGCACTCTGCCCTTAACGAATAGTGAAATTTCGTCAAAATCCTGGGGGGGGGGGCAAGGTTGAAGCCAGTTTTCGCAAATCAAGTGAAAATGACAGTGAAAACTGAAAAATGAGCCATATACTCGTAATACCATAAAGGCAAAGATATACTAAAGAAAACTGACCCGTTTATGTCTTGAACTATGCAAGCAATTCTTAGTTTCGACAAGATTTTTGAAGAAACTAAATTTCAGCGGGGGGGGCTGGTTTCTGGGGGAGGAAACGGGATCTGGGAGGGTCAGTTACCCCCTGCCACTTAGCAAATTATGCTCCTACCCTTAATTAGCACAGACTACGAAAAAAAAAATTTGGTTCTTATTTTTCTTCATTCTTTACACTATGCCTTCTTTAAGGTGGGCATTTCTGATGGATGGGCGCTCCACCTCCTGCTCTCCTCTGAAATATTGAGTTTTTAATTATTTTTCCTTACAATTTTTGTATTTTCTACACATTATGCCTATTTTTTGCGTTTCTTCGCCCCTCCGAATTTCAGGCTCCTCTAGACTAAATGTTTGTGTACGTGCCTGAAAGGTTACCATGGGCGTTTCTTCTTTTTTGGGTTTATCGCTAGAAATCGTGCGTTGGCGTAGGAAAATAAACTTTTTTTATGTCTCATTAAAAGTGTAAGAATCCTTAACGACAGGAGTTTCAAGACACCTAGAAATAAAGCTGCCATACCTGTTAATTAGATCTTTTGAATTAACGCCTTTAAAAATAAATTATCCAATCATCCTCACCAGCTTTTCCCAGAAACTCCACGTTAGTCTCTAGTTTTTTTTGTTTTTTTTTTGTGTCGTTGACTCTCCGCTGATCGGTGCTTTTTGAATGCTCGCGAAGAGTGACTTTATTTCGGAGACAGTTTAGTAGATTCGGCAGTGTTGATTTCCGATTAGGATCAAATGTTCTAAGGTGTTTTTCCTTCCGTTTTTCAGGTTCTGACGTTGAAGAGTCCCAATTAAAAACAACGCCTGGCGGAGCGGATACATTGCAAGAAGTTAAACGGTAAAGATTACAGTCTATCGTTGCTTGGTCAAATATTTACCAAATAATATTTTAGTTTTGTCAAGTACTGCGTTGAAAAAGTTTTAGGCAGTGTGAAAGTGCTTGGAGGATAGGGTTTAGTTACAAAAAGTCGAGTGGTAACTATTAGCTAATTTATTTTTATCGTATAAAAGGTGAAAGGGATTGGGTAGTAGAGACATTTTTATTCTAGAGACTGTTTAACAATCTTGGGCAATAAAAAAAAGAAAATCTTCACATGCCGACTATTGTTCCCCGTAGTGCAGGTAGGCATACCGATATCCTGATTCGCAGCTTTCACTTGGTAGTACTATGCGTGGGTGGGGGAGGGGGGTCATCTGACGCTTCCTTTGTCTTTCTCCAGATTTCTCTTGGTACTTTGTTGGTGCTGGGTTGACTCTGACTGTGCTTACAAATTCACAATGCTGACAATTTTTCCAAAAAGGTGTAGCCCCTAGCAATTGATATATAGCTGAAATAAGGGCCTTTCGGTTTTTCTGTCATCATATCCAGGGCGGTAGAGAGAATGGGACAGAGGAGAAAATCCCTTGGGTCCAGTGTGATATTTTTCGGAAATTTGGGAATTTATTATTCAAGTTTAATTGTTTTTATTTGGTTTGTAATGAGGGCATTTTATTCCAGAATGTGTTATGTTTTTTTTTTTTTTTTCAATTGACTAGAAACCTGAAAATCAAAATTTGTGTGTATCTGCTGCAAAACGTTTGATAAACTTTACCCTTTATTATGCAACCCGGAGATATAATTGTAGGAAACTGCAAAACTATATTTGTTGTTGATTCGGGAAAAAAATTACCTTTTTTTGACATGTTTCAGCTGAAATTTAGATTATCTCTAACTTGAATTAAAGCTACCCGTACTAATGCAACTTATAGCCAAAGCTGTCATAACGTACACTATAGTTTTAAAAGAAAATGGACCTAACATTGTCGACTAGAACGGTCATCGAATGTGTTCGGCCCCTCGTTTTTAGCATTAGATTAGAGAAAAGCCTAAGGCATCGTTGATAACAACTACGATTGTGAACAGATAATTCCGTATCAAAGTTTGATACGGACATAAGAAAACAAATGTATTGAGAAAACAAACATAAGAAAACGTAACAAAAACGTAGAAAACGTAACCCTAACATAAGAAAACAAATGTATTGAAAACAAAGAAATGTTAGCAGAGTCTGCTTCAGGAATAATTTTTGCCGTGGAGGCCAGAGAAATGTTGCGTGCAGTTCTATGCTTCCGACGTCAAGGGCCGCTTCTATTTCATATCCAATTTCTTTTTATTATAACTATGTTTCAAAAATAAAGCGAAGGAGAGGAAGGGCACGAAGAAGTTTATCCATGGTCCCGAGTCCTGGTTCTCGAAGGCCCTTCTAACACCGCACTGCTCCCAACTTTTACAATCTGAAAGACTCTAGGAAAATATGCTCTATTTTTTTCTGTTTAGATGTATTTTCATTTTTTCCCAAAATAATCGAACTTTTTGGGCAGGAAGAGTATATCCTTCTTAAACGTCTTGAAAGTGTCCGGACAAATACTATCGTCCGTGGAGGGGGAGGGGGGGGGGGTCCTCAAATTCACGGTATCAGAACATATGCTAAAAAGACTGGTGAAAGCTCAACAAAACTTGGCCCGGATTACTGGTCAACATCTTAGTTTTGCCTTTTGGGTGTCTGGAAACAACCTAGCCTTGGAGTAGGGGGCGGGTGGTCCCTAAATTATTGTCAATTGGACATCTACCGGAAAAGACTGTTGAATCCCAGCCAAACCCAGTGGCGGTAAGATCTTGTGTTAAATATTCATTTCCAGCGATCCCGACGCAATCCTACTTTATTGGGAAATGGAACGGGAGGCACCCCACAATTTTCATTATCTGAATATCTAGCAGAGGTGTTATCGGATTTCAGCCAAACTTGGTGAGAAGTAAGTCAGTATCCTAATTGTGCTTTCTGGGGTACATACCCGTTCCGACAACTATTGAAGAAAGGGCTTTGTCAAGCAAGTAAGATTTTTCTTTTTTTTTTTTTCTTTTTTTTTTTTTTTCTTTTTTTTTTTACGTGGGAGCCCAACAATAATAATAAAATGATTAAGTGCCCAAAAAATGGGAGAAGTTTAGAATTTTGGGAGACCTGGGCCCCACGGCCCCCTGCATTCTTCTTTAGGGCTCATGGTTCTTGTCTTTGTGGTATCTACCAGAACGAGCTATTGCATCTGACTCAAAATTTGTGTAAAATAAGAACTAATATCCTAGTATGGTATTTTGGGGTCTGGAAACAGTCCATCCTTGAGAGGGGAGGGGAAGAAGAATCCCTAAAGTAATGTCATCCTTACATCCGTCAAGAAGGGGCTGGATGTCAGCCCAATTTCTTGGAATTTAAAAGCTGAAGTCCTGGCTAGGCCATTTTAGGATCAGGACCAGATTTCGTAATTATAATTTTTTTTTTTTTTTAAGGAAAGGGAAGAAGCGGGGTTTAGATGCTTGCCTCCAAGAATTCTACTAAAAAAGATTCTTGGATCTTTAAAAAAAAAACTTGATGCAAGGCAACAGTTAGTGTCTTTCTGGGGGTCTGCGGGTTTTCGGGCAAAATAGGTTCAGGCTCCTAACATCGGTAATCAACATAGGTATTTGGGGAAACAGAGATAAAGGGGTATTCAGTGCATGCATTTCGTTGCGGCTTCATACACATAACAGTTATTCCTAGATCTCTCTTAATTCTACAGCCTTTGACAAACATAAAACGGAACAAACAATTTGTTACCCAAAAGATATAGCCGCAATTATTGCTCCACAACTGCACACCGTAGATGACAGTTACTTTAAAGCTTTGTGGGGTATTAGCACTGCAGATCGATTTGTAATCCCAACCTGAAGTTTCACTGACATCTCTGTCAGTTTTAAACGATGTCGTTCTGAACGATGTCGTTCGGACCCATGAAAATTGAGAGGGAATGTGCTAATAAAAGTAGTAGTCAATTTGTGGCATTTTTTGGCCATCTAAAACTAAAATAAGTTTTGAACCATATGTTATGAAGCAATTTGTGGTAATAAATTGCAAATATGGATCGACCCGGCCAAAAATAGTAACTGAAACTCTAAAAAAAAAATTAATTTTTGTAACAACGATTACATCAAAAGTAGGGTATTGGCTTTTTATTCTGATTCTAAATATATAAAATTCTAAAAGTTTAATGTTACTCATCAGAAGGTAAAAGCCTTAGAAAATTTGTCCAATTTTCGAAATAGGGGGAAAATCCCCCCAAAAAACAAGGGATCTTCAGGAAAATTACACCACCAGATTCAGCATACAAGAGAACCCCATTGTAGAAGTTTCAAATTCCTTTTTTCCAGGGGGTGATCGTATTGAACCAATTGTCCTAGAATAGCCGGAGAGGGCTCATTTGAACGGAGACTAAAAGCTCTAGTGCCCTTTTTAAGTGACCAAAAAGGTTATAGGGCATCTACCCCCCCCCCCTCCTCTCACGCCCCCTTTTTTTCCAAAGACATTCGATCAGATTTTGAGATAGCCTTTTTTCAGCATAGTTGAAAGATCCAAAACTATGCCTCTGGGGATGACATGCCAATTACAACACCTGGGGATAGGGCAGTAAGTTATGCAATTTGCTCATCGTTTACAGGTGGTATTTTTTGTTGAGAAATATACAGAAATTTTTCCGGAGGGGTATTTTCCATGGAGAGGAAAGATAGGGGGGGGGGATTTTTCAGGGCAAGGTTCACAAGGGGGAGTAATATTTCCTGGTATTATTTAAAAAACGGTCAGAAATTGAATAAAAAACAAGTTTTTTCTACTGAAACTAAGGAGCCACATTCAAATTTAAAACGAACAGGAATTAGCCCCTATATGAGGGGAAGAGGGCTTTATCCCTTGTTCTTTACGGTAAAGTTTGACTCTCTGTCCCAGTTCTATTAGAGCGACTCCTGAAACGTAAGTACCGTTGAATATCAATGGGAAGTGTCTTTAAAGAACTTTCAAAATGTTTAGCGTAAAGAGCGAGAGATGAGGAAGAGGCAGCTCCTCTCACATACGGAAAAATTTCTGTTTGTTTACAGTTTTAATGTTGCTCCTTACTTTCATTTGAAGTTGTTCTATCGTATTGCACTTTTTATTCTTGATTCGGGACTGTGCCGACATAATCTTGCAAAGCCTAAGATTTCATCAATAGACTTAAAATCAAGCAATAATCAAGATTCCTGAATAGGAATTAATTCTATGCAGGGAGAATCTGTTCACTAGAATGTTTCCAAATCGGACACGATAATTATAACGTCTTCATTAGCTACAAAGATCGCCTATTCACTGGGCTCATTATTTAAGCAAAGGTGTCTTAAAAAAAAATTTAAAAAAACAACAGATTAAATGCCACCCACGAAGAAATGTTACACCCTTCAAAATCAGTAAGTAAGAGGGTTTTGTCAGAACAAAAACCTTTAGAAACCTTAAATGTTTTTCAAGTATACCAGGAGATCAGGTTTAAAACCCTATGGTTCGGTCAGGTGTCGAGTTGGTAAATGTCATCTTTTTTATTGGCCTCTAAGGTCTGAAAGGGGTGCTTGCTAGCGATAAAGATATTAGAGAAAGCTTACTAATGGTGCCTTATTATGTGATTAAATTAAAAATAAGTTCTTTCAACTGAAAGTAAGGAGCAACATTAAAACTTAAAACGAACAGAAATTATTACGTGTATGAAGGGGATTGCCCCCTCCACAACACCTCACTCTTTACGCTAAAGTTTTTTTTTTTGCACTTTTTAAAAAGCTCCCTATTCTTCTAATTAAACGATCCTTGTGTTTCAGGAGTCGTTCTTAAATAATTAGGACACAATTTAAAGTTTAGTGTAAAGAGCGAGGTATTTGGGAGGGGGCAATCCCCTTCATACACGGAATAATTTCTGTTCGTTTTAAGTTTTAATGTTGCTCCTTGCTTCCAGTTGAAAAAAATTGTTTGTTTTTTTATTCAATTTCTGATCGTTTTTAAGCAATGCCAGGAAATCTGACCGCACCTCCACGGAGAAATCCCCCTCCCTAAAGAAATATCCCCTAGACAATTCAATCCCGGTGAAAATTTACCCAGGACAATTAACCTACCCTTAACAACTCCACGCGTTAAAGTGAGACTGAAAAGAGAAAACAAGACATTTAAAAAGAATTTTGTATAGGTAGATAATTTCGGAAACCACACTGCCGGCTACCCGATTAAGAATATTCATACCCGGAATTGGATTACAAACTCAAAGAGTCAATAGGAAGTTTAGATGTTGGCAGCTGCTATAATCCAATGAAAGATCTCAAAGAATTTGATATTTTAGCCCTAGATTTAGCACCTGGTGATTCATCTGTTTTAAAATGTGATTTCTTAAGTGTTCAACTAAGTAACAAATTGGAAATAGAAAATTTATTAGTTAAATCACTTCCCAGAGATACTTTTGATTGCATTGTGTTTTCTTTATTACTTGAATATATACCAATAAAGCAACAAAGACTTGAAAAGGTTTTACTACTGATGACGGTCACTGTATATGTGACCGAAATATCTGTTTTTTTTTGTGAAATTTATTATACACTGTCTATTAAAAAGGATTTTATCCCTATTTTGAACTTTTATTTTATCGTTTTGTATAGGTATTCTGGCAAATTCCCCCACTGTATAGTTTTCCCTGACAAGTTCACCCCCTGGAAACTTCCCTCCTCATGGAAACCGTGGAAAAAACTCCAGTAAAAATTCCCCCCCACCCACCTAAAAACGTATACGTACTTCACAATAACAAATACTATGTGTAAAAAATAAGCAAATTTTATGACCTAACCTAACCTTTCTCCTGGGGCTGTTGGGGGGGGGGTCATGTTATATCCAAATGCATAGTTATTGGGCCTTTCAATATATGATGGGCAAAATGGCTATCTCAAAATGTTGATCAGATGACTTAGGTAAAAAAAAAGGGGCGGGGGGGGGGGCAGGTTGCCCTCCAGTCTTTTTGGTCACTTAAAAAGGACACTAGAACTTTTAATTTCCGTTTGGATTAGCCCTCCCACGATATTCTAGGACTGCGGGGTCGATACGATCACCCTTGTGAAAAAAAGCAAACAAACACGCATCCGTGATCTTTCTTCTGGCAAAAAATACAAAATTCCACAATTTTGCAGATAGGAGCTTGAAATCACTACAGTAGGGTTTTCTGATACGCTGAATCTGATGGGGTTTAATCTTAAGAATCTTAAATTTCATTAAGGTTCTAATACTTTTAGGGGATGTTTACCTTTTTTTCGAAAATCAGGCAGATTTTCGCAGGCTCGTAGCCGTTTTTTAGAGTTTCGATTACTATTGAGCCGGGTCGCTCCTTACATACAGTTCATTACCACGAACTGTTTGACAAATTGATCTTTCTGACAAATTGAGTTTGTTCCCTCCTCATGGAAACCGTGGAAAAAACTCCAGTAAAAATTCCCCCCCACCCACCTAAAAACGTATACGTACTTCACAATAACAAATACTATGTGTAAAAAATAAGCAAATTTTATGACCTAACCTAACCTTTCTCCTGGGGCTGTTGGGGGGGGGGGGGTCATGTTATATCCAAATGCAAAGTTATTGGGCCTTTCAATATATGATGAGCAAAATGGCTATCTCAAAATGTTGATCAGATGACTTAGGTAAAAAAAAAGGGGGCGGGGGTGGGGCAGGTTGCCCTCCAGTCTTTTTGGTCACTTAAAAAGGACACTAGAACTTTTAATTTCCGTTTGGATTAGCCCTCCCACGATATTCTAGGACTGCGGGGTCGATACGATCACCCTTGTGAAAAAAAGCAAACAAACACGCATCCGTGATCTTTCTTCTGGCAAAGAATACAAAATTTCATATTTTTGCAGATCGGAGCTTGAAACCACTACAGTAGGGTTTTCGGATACGCTGAATTGATTATGTAATTTTCATTAAGATTCTAATACTTTTAGGGGATGTTTTCCCCTTTTTTCGAAAATCAGGCAGATTTTCTCAGGCTCGTAGCCGTTTTTTAGAGTTTCGATTACTATTGAGCCGGGTCGCTCCTTACATACAGTTCATTACCACGAACTGTTTGACAAATTGAGTTTGTTACTCAACTGTTTGACAAATTGAGTTCTTTACCATGAATTATTTGACAAATTGATCTTCCGTGCTGAATTTATAAGCAGAGTGCATTTTTTGCTCGGTTTGTAAGTTGGATGTAGGGCCGCCGAGAGAGGAGGAAGGGCGGGCTTTGAAATATAAATTTTGTTAAGTTCACTGTGGCCATGTAACTTTTGCAAAGCTGTTGTTATTAAAACCCTGGAAGCTTAACTGCTAAAAACGAACGCTACGACTAGGCTACAATGAGTGGGTACGAAAATTATTGGGGTGTCAAAAGTGGGACTCTTTCTTTAACCCTATAGAGGCAATTGTTGTAGAAAAACAAACCTGTTTTTTTTTTAGCTTAGACTGCCATCTTGCTGTAAAAATATTGCTTATAGCAGCATCTTTTGATGGTGCAGAAAGATGGCAGTCAATTGATGCCTCCGAGGAGGCATTAATCGACTCCGGGGACGCTGTGTGATATGTGGCCTAAGCAGTGAGTCACCAAACCAAGGGATAAGAAAAACCAATTTCCCGGCCATGGAGCCTTGTGGGGGAGATTTTGTTGATGCAGTTTTTTGTTTATGATTTTTATTGTTAAATAAAGAACTCACTGTTAAAAATAAAGAACCGAATGAAAAGGTTGGCATTTTCTAAGCTAGAACTGGAATTAAAGCGAAAAGGTGGGATATTCCGTGCATGTCCTATGTTTAGGAAATATATACAATTTTGAATTGCTGTAGATGAAATTCATAATGTGTGCAAGAATTTGGATCAGTAGCAAGATACATTTCCTTGTGTTATAAAAATACGACATTGGACGATCGTGGGTCAAAATAGTGAAACGAACAACTAAATAAGAAAATAAAAAGGGTGAAGAAAATAGTATAATTTTACATCAGCTATTATGTAGGAGGGGTCCCTCCTACATAATAGCTCAGGCCACCCCTTAGGGATAATGGATCATTGATTAGGCAGGGTGTGTCGTATGTCTAATTTTGTTTTCTTTCTAGAGGGCGGAATCTTACGACAGAGTAAGAAAACGAGCTCAAAATCGCCAAATTGACGCAGGAGAGGCAGCCAAGTATATTTTTGGTATTCCGAAAGAGATGTTGTTGGATATGTCGGATGATAATGATGACAATGATCCAGAATTCCTGTCTCCAGAAGATCTTATCAATGACCTTGATCCTGATTTGTTGCCTCTACTGGACAATCGTCATTTCTTTTTGGAAAAGGATGATGTGAAGGCTAGCAGTGAACCCAGCGACGATGACTCGGGGGAAACTCCACCCTCTAGTCAGCAACAGCAACCAGCAGCAGCAAGCACTGAAAAATCAAAGAAGAAATCGGAAGTCCAAGAAAAATTCTGCTGGAAAAAAGTAGACATAGAAAA
The DNA here is from genome assembly GCF_049724085.1 of Artemia sp. Qi Xiang Cuo. NCBI lineage: Eukaryota > Metazoa > Arthropoda > Branchiopoda > Anostraca > Artemiidae > Artemia > Artemia sp. Qi Xiang Cuo. Next base: position 25,666,599 of record NC_142808.1, on the reverse strand, counting down.
AAGTTGATATGTCTTGGAAAGGAAAGCCTCGCCAGGTTCCAGACATCTTGGAGACTCGACTGAAATATTTCCAAAAATTCTTTGACAATGGACTTCTTGAGCTGATAGTTGAACAAAATAACGTCTTTGCACTTTAAACTGAAGGATGCAACCTCTGCCTCCCTGTCGAAGAGCTAAAAGTTTTCATGAGCATTATTCTACTAATGGGGATGATAAAAATTCCCTGTTATTTAATGCATTGGGAAGCAGCTATCAGATACCCTGCAATTGCCGACAAGATGGGCCTACAAATATTTGACAAGATCAAACGTTTTCTTCATTTCAACGACAACGAAAAAGCTAAGAAATCTGGAGAACAAGGATTTGACAAGCTATACATGATTCGACCCGTCCTAGGTCATATCCGTTCCAAGTTTCCCGAATTCAGCCCCGAAGAACACCATTTAATTGACGAGCAAATTCTCGTCAATTGAATTCTTCGTCCGCAAATTCTTCTTCGCTTTCAAGGGACGAAGCAACTTGAGACAATATCAACCAAAAATCCCGACTAAGTGGGGAATAAAAGTGTTCACAAGAGCTGTTGTGTCAGGTTTTGTACATGATTATGAAGCTTATCAAGGTAAGGACACTCTTGTTGAAGATGACAAAGAGCCAGATTTTGGAGTTAGAGGCAACATAGTTTTACGTCTGGTGAGTACCTTACCAGAGAAAATGAACTACAAGATTTACTTTGACTACTGTTTTCGAGCTTGAAACTAATGAGTTTGCTCAAAATTAGAGGATTCCCTTGTATTGGTACGTTGAGTAAAGTGCGACTGAAGGGCTTCCCGCTCCTCACAGATGGTGAAATGAAAAAACAAGAGAGAGGAACTTCCCATTAAAGGACTGGTATTCATTCTGGTGTTATTGTAGTGAAATGGTTAGGTTTGCTTGGCTTCGATGTATGCAGGAATAACGCCACAGGATATGTGCAGACGCTGGAACGTTAAGGATAAATCTATGGTTGAAGTTTCAAGGCCAGCCATTGTTTATGAGTACAACCGTCATATGGGTGGCGTAGATTTAGCAGACATGCTGGTGGAGATGTGCCGAACTCATCTTCAGACACGAAAATGGTATATGAGAATCTTCTGGTGGATTATTGACACAGCAATCTGCAATAGTTGGCTTCTTTTCAGGTCAGATGTCAAAGCATTCACTTCAAGGACAGGCGAACGGATGATCTTGAGAGCCTTAAGGTCTGAAGTTGCAGCAGGGTTGTATGCCTTGGCACGTAAACGTGGTAGACCATCCACAGATATCGAAGAAAGTCCCAACCTCATTTGAAATCGCAATTGAATCCGACCGGCAATATCTGCTCGAGCCGATGGACTTGATCACTGCCAAAAAAGACTGAGAAGCAGAGCCGCTGCAAACAGTGCAAATCAGGATATACCCATTTTGAATGCGAAAAATGTGAACTTTCACTGTATCTTATTGCCAAGAATAACTGTTCTAAAGCCTTCCACAACAAGTGGAAATGCCCTATTTTTGTATACTTGAGAGGCTAATGTCGTATTTTTACAACATGGTCTAAAACTGACAATTTTGAATAAATAGTGCAAAAAGCTTTTTTTGTCAATAGTCTGACCTTGAGATTGCATGGTAGTCGTTGGAGATTTTTCCTAGTATTTTTTCCTATAGTTGCCTGTCAAGGGTTAAATCAGCTAGAGAAGTTTCTAGTTCATCGTTAATGCACTAGCATTGACTTAGCAAGAACAAAATGCGGCCGATATATTGTTTTCTTTAATATTTTTCATGACCACTACGTTTAAAAGGGTGGTCATATAAACTTGGCAGGGTTGAATCAATTTGAAATTGAAATTTATATTTTTGAAGGGTGTAAATTAATTGTGGCAGAACCGTCCCTTTTCCCTTTTTTCCTTACTCTTGGCGTTTCTGTAAACTGCCAAAGCATCTGATATTCCAAATTGAAAGTTTGTTCAGAATAGTCAAAAGGTCCTAGAAATAAACTCTGGGAATGGTGTACCCCAAGCGGCTGCAGGAGCAAGGGCCCTACATTATGCAAAATGTCCGTTGTTCACTGGTAGGTTGAGAAATGCGGGCATGTTTCATCTTTGCTGTTCCATCGACTCGCGAACCCTAATGTATAATTAAATATTTGGCCGGGCACGGGCCTTCAAAAATTGGGCTTGACAAAGAGCTTCTTTTTTTGATTGGCTTAAAATTTATACACCTAATCCTTGGAGCAAGGGTACTCCAATGCGCAAAAAAAAAAAAAAAAAATAGAAAAAAACACGTATGCCTGAAAAAGTGCCAAAAAACTTTTCTACCAATCTGTTTGAAATTTATTTTGTATTTTGGACCAAGGGGGCCCCAACGCGATGTTTAATCCGGGAAACGAGCAGAAATAAAGTAGTATAAAAAGCTAAACTTAAAGCGATAAGAAATTACAGCGAATTACTAAATTACTGCGAATTGCTAAATGAAACCTAAAACTAACGTAGAAAACAAAATGACTAATCATGGCAAACTTAAAAATAAACAATTTATATATAAATTTAACCTTGTGGTAGCACGAATAGTCGAAAGTGATTGGAGGGCAACTAGCCCCCCTCCCCCACGCCCATCATTCCCCCAAACGAATTCAATCAAAATTTTCAGATAGCCATTTTATTCAAAGTAGTTGAAAGTTTTGAAAATTAGGTCTTTAAGGATGACAACCCCTCCCCCCAAAGACCTTGGGCAAGGGTTGTAAGTTATGCCCTGGGGGCATATAAAGTTTTTATTGAAAGCGTTGTCGTAGAAACTTCAAAAGGGCTCATTCAATTTGAAATTGAAATGGCTAGTGCCTGTTTCAAAAGTTGAAAGTGATTGGATAGTTACTAACGCCCCTCTCATGCTCACCATTTCCCAAAACACATCGAATTAAAATTTTGAGATATCCATTTTTTCAACGTAGTTGAACGTTCTGGAAATCAGATCTTTTAGGAAGATAACCCCCTCAGAGCCCTCAGTGCAAGGGTTGTAAGTTATGCCTTGGGGGCATATAAGGTTTATATAGAAAGTTGTTGTATAAATCATAGGCAGCGCGATCGCGCTGCCTAAGTAAAGAACGGGGACACTCGAGAACGAGACAAGAAACGGAGACTAAGTAAAGAGGAGGAAACTCCCCCACAACCCTCAGGGCAAGGGTTTTAAGTTATGCCCTGGGGGCATATAAGAACGATGTTGGCACAATGTATTATTTATTAATTTTTTCTTTAGAGCAGGGCACTTCGTATCTAAGAAGTTGTCGTAGAAACTTCGAAAAGCGCTCATTCAATTGGAAATTGGAGTGGCTTGTGCCCTTTTTAATAGTCGAAAGTGATTGGAAGGCGACTGACAACCCTTCCACGCCCACCATTTCCCGAAACACATCCAATCAAAATTTTGAGATAGTCATTTTGTTCAGCGTAGTTGATTTCCAGATAGAAATTATGTTCTTGAGGACAGTCCCCCACAGCCCTTAGGGCAAGGGTTGTAAGTTATGCCCTGGGGCATATAAAAGTTTTTATAGAAGGCGTTGTCATAGAAACTTTAAAAAAGGCTCATTCGATGGGAAATTCAAAGGGCTAGTGCCCTTTTTAATATTCGAAAGTGATTAGAGGGCAACTAACCCGCCTCTTACGCCCACCTTTTCAACAAACACATCTAATCAAAACTTTGAGATAGCCATTTTATTCAACCTAGCTTTAAGTTCTGGAAATTAGGTCTTTGAGGATGACAACCCCCCCACAGCCCTCAGGGCAAGGGTTGTAAATTATGCCCTGGGGGCGTATAAGGTTTTTATTGAAAGCGTAGAAACTTCGAAAAGGCTCATTCAATTGGAAATTGAAACGGCTAGTGCCTTTTTTAATAGTCGAAAGTGATTGGGGGGCAACTAATCCCCCTTCC
>NC_142808.1:25643967-25662640 GCF_049724085.1 Artemia sp. Qi Xiang Cuo | reverse complement strand
AGAATAGTTTACAATAATACCACCCATTTTTAGATCTGCCCTTTGCCCAAACCCTCTTAGCAAATTCGTAGTCACTAGTGGTGCACTCACTCTTAGTAAGAGAATTGTAAAAAGCTTCAATGGGGGTTAATGAAACCTCATCTAGCCTCGAGGCAGAGTTGTAATATCCATATGCATATATGCCCTTACACATTAAAAAATCATACATTTCATCATCGGGGAAGCGCTGTTTAAGGAGGGGGAAGCTGTCAAAATTGTCACTTTTTTGTACCTGGAAAATTTTGAAAGAACTTGGTTCATCATTTTTCTTAAAAATAAGATAATTCAACAGCAGTATTTGTTCCCATGAAGCCGTTTTTTTATTTTTTTTTGCTTTGTGTCTAAGCATGTTTGAGCACCTTGGCTAGTTTTTAAGTTTGTAGCTCGCAGCAAATACGTTGAATGTCAATGTACATGTTTGCATTTTATTTTGCTGTGCCATCATGTTACATATAATCTGATTTCATTCTCTCATCCATTTAATGGGGTTAAAAAGTTAAGCAAAATTCAGAACAATGAAATCATAAGACTGGAAGAAAAGCTTGAGTGAGCCAAGTATTTAAACTTTAAACATTGATAAAGGATGGGAAAAAAAGAACAGTTAAAGAAAGAAACGCTTGATGCGCTCACTAGGAGAAAAGAGAAGAAATATAGAAACGTACTTTTAGGGCTAAATAGTATCTACTGGAAAGCCCACCTGCTGTGAAATAGAAGAAGTAGGAGATGATAGGTGTTGACAGCAAAAAAGACAGAGGGTACTTGAAAGATATAACTGAATTAGGCAGGCGTTCTCAAGTGGAAGCACTTCGATAACTTGGATCAAACAAATATCGGACTGCGCTTTTTTGGTTGGTCAATTGTTTATGTTGTGAAACCGAGTTGACGATTTGAGCGATTTAGAACATTGACAAACGTATTAAAACAAGGATTTTGGGATGGCGTTTCTGGAGGCTGTTCCTAGGAACAGGCTGGGATCAAATCGGATTGTAAGTTATTTCTTAGACCAAACTGCGTTTCCATTTACAAAAAATTAAGCAAGAAAAAGCGGGTTTTAATTTCAACAAAACAGTGAAACAAAAATTAGGAAAAATTAAATTTAAAATATTCCAAATATTTCAGCCCCACATCAGGGTGCCGTCCTCAGCAATAAGAACGAAAAACCAAAAAATGTGTTAAAAAACAACACATATAAAAGAAAAACACACGACAACTAAACACAAGAGGTATTATTATGAAATTTTTTGTGGTTTTCTTGCGCTAGGGTGGCCTCGTTTGTAATCTCTTACCCTGTATGTATTTTTTTATTGACACCCTTTAGTTGTTATTGTCGCATTTTCTTATCTATGTTTATGGCTGACATATTGAGCCCTGTTTCCCGTCGATCAGTTTAGGAAATTATTTATCATGTATCTTATCAATTGCTTATCTATCTTATCTATCTATCTTATCTATTTTCCTTGCGTCAGAGTTGATGAAGCACTTTTCCGGACCTTTGCACCCGAAGTCAAGATCTTAATGCATGAATGATCTCGCTAAGCCAGGGGAGGCTAGAACTCCTGATCTGAATTCGCAAATATAATTTTTATTGCTATCATGCACATTCACCATCCATAAGATATATAATCAGTCTTGATGATCTAGTGCAGTTTAGCCAGCATTTGAAAGATGTTTGAAGCAATGTCTTTGAGCGTAAATAAATGAGGAAAAAGCTCCACAGTCCTGGGAACACTAGTCTAACTTAGGCCAGCCAATTAAGGTGCTTCAAATACTTGTGTCGACCCTCAGCAGCTAACCTTGCCTCTGATTTTCTCATAATTGGTCTTCTTGAATCAAGTTTTTGTTTTGTCTACGTCTTAATAGAAGTTTATTGAAATTTACCTTCTAAATTTCTAAAGAAGCTCATTTCTAGGTTCTAGTGATCTTAAAAACTGGCTCGTGTTTGTTAAGCATCTATAATGAATCATAGATGATACATTTATGACCATATTTAAAACCATGCCATATTTGAAAGTCATTTAATTCTGTAACGCCTTTTATATTTAATTTTTCTAATACGTCAATAAACAATTCTAATTTTTTTGTAAGTGTTTATTCGATCATCTCTTACTGTTTTTGAATAGTTTCTTAAACTATGATTCCTAATTCTGGCTTGTGAATGAGGCAGCTCTCCTCTTTGAATAGAAGCGAAATATTACCGTTGGAATTTTCAATACAGATGTTTTTCTAAGCCTTTAGTTTTCTCTTTCTTCTCTGACTTGTGGTAGTATAAGTGCTTTTGCTATGAAAGCTGTATTTTTAAAGTGGTACTTAAGAGCCTAAGGGCTGACCTGTTTGGTAATCAACACAAAACTTTACTAGGGACCTAGTTTAAGTCGTAAGGGTTATTTAAAATTCAACGTCAAGATTAGTGTTTCTTAAGGTTAACGTTGAGGCTTTCATTAGGATTAACGTTATTTTTTTTTCGAGTTTCGTGAGCCATTTTCCTGCAGTCATCAGTTATTAATGTTTCAATATAAGACGACACTTTTCATACTGCTTGATAGCTGAGACTTAAATTTTGCTTTGGTTTTTGTTTCAGATTAATTAAAAAAAAAACTTTCCGAAAAATATGTTTTTCCAAGAAAAAGTAATGGCCATTTTAAACTTAAGCTCAGCAAATACAAATATCTGTTAAAATTCAATCTCAAAACAACCAAAAATTACTTTTAAAGAATAAATGAAACCCAAAACGAACAGAAATTAAATAAACAATCATAGCAAAAAACATACAACAAGTAATAATATAAATGAATAAATAGATCTTAACACGAGTAATTCTTAGATTGAATATGAAAATCACAGTAGACAGAATATACCCAGTAAGCTTATCGCAGATAATTTCTGGTCTTCGTGAACAAAAAGCTCCTCCCACTTATTTCTGCATTAGCGAGAATGCGGGTTAGTATGTTTCCGTTTGTTTCAATGCACATTGATGGAAAAAGACGGAAACAGACTAACCTGCATTCCCGCTAATCTGACTTCGCCTTTGTTTATATCTGCAAAAACGTTCTCCGGAGCACTCGTACCCCGGTCCGGGTTTTTATAATAGTTGAGATAGAGAATGATCATGCTGCTAATTATATTAACTGTGATGATAATCAAGCTTAAAACGAAACAAATATTTTGCTATTAAAGTATAAATGAGACTTAAAACGAACAGAAATTGATTAAACAATCGATGCGAACAAACATACAATATATATTAATGTAAATGAATAAATAAATCTTAAAACGAGTGAAACTTAAATTGAATATGCAAATCAAGTTTGAATTGAATAAAAATAACTACAAACAAGAGTTTGGCTATCGTCTCACTGCAAAAGCCTAACACCCACTGCGTCAAGGGTGCTTTACTGAAAACAATTCTTTGAAATGTTTTCATTTTTCTAACCTCAAGAAATCAAAAATTAATTAAGATTTTAGGGAATAAATATCAGCATATGTATATTAAATTGAAAATGCACATTTTTTTTCAGTAAACTCATTTGATTTTTTTTTTCAGTAATGTACAAAGTATATTCTGGATTTTAGAAAGCATAGGGGTTTTGAAAATTTTTGAACTTTAAGTCTTAATTGGAACTGTGTATAAACACAGGTACGAAATATTGCTGTCTAATGTTTAAATTGCACGACTGATGTGCTAATCCTCTAAAGTTATTCCCCCCGATGTAATTTCCTGCCATAAATGATCGTGGTCGATCACCTTCCTCCTCCTCCCAGTCCCAAAACCATCATCAAATTCTCCCTTGCAGACCCAACATATTTTACAATTTATAATGACCAAACTGTCATCTGGTGATAGGAGCATAGGATAGTTTGTGTAACAAAGGCGCGAAATTGCACCGTTGGCTGTTTTGATTAGACTGACCAATGCCGAGCGCATGCAGTCTTTGCCACCCAACGACTCAACTACATCCAGCACTTGCATGGTATTATTGGAATCTCGTTGTGCATGAGCGTAAGAGACCCCTATGGCTTCGTGTATTTTAACATGATTTGGATTTGACGAATCGTACACGTCTGCGAGTCGGGCCTCGCAGTCCAAAGCGATCTTATTGCTCTATAGGAGCGTGTTTTATAAAATTTTAAAACCTAAGATTGCTCTATCTCCGCTTACCGTCTCCACAGGCTGGTATCCATGACGTTTACAGTATTGCATGTTATGCTTGAACTGTAAATCAGTTCCAAATTGAGGTAGGCATGTCAGACAGTAATAACGTGCGCCCTGATTTTTACCCTCACTCAAAATCCTACTAATATCAGTAACTGGATTAAAATGTTGGATTGAATAAGGCTCTGGGGGTAGTGTTCATAGATGCCACACCCAGTGTTCCACTCATTCAATTGAAGGAGCCCTCACTGGAAATAGTACGCCCTTCTTATCGGAACGATGCCCCTCCTCAAATTCGCTTTCATACTGCAACACCGTGACACCAATCTTTAAATGTGCATTAGCCCGCTCGAAAAAATCTATTCCTTTTAATGTCACGGGAAATGGACCATTTAAACAATTAAAATCTACTATGGGAAACTTTGAACCCTCTCTACCATTAGCTACCAATTCATCCAACTCTTTCTTAGAGGCATCTTTTTGAAGAAGTCTATATGCGGTGATTAAAAATGCGTACTTGAAACACTCTAGCCTCGTATCGAAACATATTCGTTGTATCCCCCTACACCCCTCTAAATCTGAATGATATTTTAAAACTATAGCCCTCTCCCCACCACCACCTCTTAGAATAAAATCCTTTTTAAATCTACAAATGTTAACGTTTAAACTCTCAATAAATAAAATCACCGACCCACTGACCCCCTCGTTATAATTTTCCCATTTAGTCTGAATACTATTAACCCAATGTAGAAAATTTCCTCATAATTTGACAAATGCAGGCGAATTGCCAACATCTTTGTGTGCAAGTATTTCAAATACAGCTCGCTCGCATTTTCATTTAAAAAAAAATTTTCAGTGCTATTGATGCTTTTAAACTCACCCCCACCCCACACCCCCATCTGTTGTTCAAGAATGGCTCAAATCTCGTTAACATATAAATGGGTAATTTCCAGGGGATCTGTTATTATATCCCCCGACACTAGAGAGTTAAAGGGGTCACCGAATTTGGCACTGTAGACCTTTGTATGGTGCAAGGCAGAGTTGGAAAGGAAAAATCTGGAAGTGGGGATAATTGTGACGATGTTATACCATTATTAGTACTAGTACTAGCGGTATCATTAACCAGAATGGTGGGGGTCGGCATAGAATTCTCAACAGCACCACCCCCAGTCTGTTCAATTGCATTGGATGGAGGTGGCATGAAATCCCCAAAGCTAGATAGTATATCTTCCAGGGTGTTTGGGGATATCTGATCAAGCCAGCTTGTATTCTCCTGTTAAAGAATTTCTTTATGATGACCTGGTTTAAATGCACTAGTTATACTAACATCACCTAAATATTCTCTCATAAATCTATCTTTCCCTTCCGGGTCCTCCACCATTTCAATGTCACAGGTAAGATCATCTAGGCTGGCCATATCCCCAAAAAAAATCATTTAAAAAGCCTCTATTCCACTCCATATTATCAAAAACTAGTGTAGGCTCATCCCGAAACTCCATTGGTGGTGAGAAGATTGGTTTAGGTCCACTAAAAATGGATGCGTCATGACCTGATGTTGATGGTGCTGCTAATTCATTAATCTATAGAAAAAAAAATAAAACATAGTTTATTTTCTATGTGAAATAACCATTATTTTATAAAGTGAAAAAACTACGTCCATTTTTCACCCCACCCTCAAAACTTAATTTCCTCTCTTAGCATTATATTCACTAAATACTTTCCCCCTCCCAATAAAGTTCACAAAGAAGCAATAGTCTATTTCTCCTGAAGTTTTCAAGTCAGATGTTTACCGGGGTATTTAATAAGTAGCATTTTTTACTCCTCCCTCAAAACTTAATTTCCCCCTCCTAGCTTTATTTTAACTAAATACTTGCCCCCCACCCCCTCACTTCATATAAAGTAGTCAAAATAGAGCTTAGTTAATTCTAAATTTCACCATTTCTTATTGTTATTAATTACACTGAAAAAATTGTATACCCAAAAAGCCCCGATTTGCTAGTTTGGTGTGAATAGACAATGCAGTGTTTTGACTAATGACCCTTTTACTTCACTATAAAAATACTTTATAATAATTGAGGATTAAGATTCCATTTTATATCCTAATCATACTTTTAGTCCAAATATATTCCTCCGACGATTTCTCATAGGTCACTGGCCTAATTTCGCTTTTGTGTGTGCCCTATTGTTTTTGTGTGGGTTCCATTGTAACTGAATCCCCGTGTAACTGAACCCCAAGCATCTGACCCCCCGTGCATCTGAACCCTCGTGCAACTGAGCCCTCTTTAACTGAACCCCTATGCAACTAAACCCCCGTGCAACTCCACCCCATTTAACTAAACCCCGTGTAACTGAACCATCGTGCAAGTGAACCTCCGTGCAAGTGAACTTTCCGTATAATCGAACCCCCGTATAACCGAACCCCCATACAACTGAAACCCCTGATCAACTGAACCCCCTAAGCTATCTGATAAAAGGTGCTTACCATAGAAGTTACAGCTGGCTCGCTACAAGTGTTCGTGGGGCATAGTGAATCACGCGTTTTCTCCTCAAATTCATGTCAGTGCTGCCAGTCTCATAATTGAGCTTTGGTCGTTTTTGACTTGACGTCTGAATATCTGAGTCCTGGAAATAAAAATCAATTTTTGGCTATTCACTAGGTATTTAAATACGATGTATGAAAAAAAATACAATTTCAACTATTAGCCACATTTGAAATTTATTCAGAATATTAATGGTGGGCGCCCCTTCCCCCAACTCCTCTTCTTTTTTTTCTCTTCAATAATTACCCCCTTTAGTAAATACACACGCGTACATACAATAATCGTCTCAATTATATATGACACGGAAGATAATTGCTATCTGTTGAGTTAAAAATAGAAATTGTTGGGAACGCTATTTTACTGAGATATCTTTATACCTGGCCATCTGCTTTGAAGCTAGTGGAAAATATATGATCTAAAGCATTTCAAGTCAGATGTTTACTGGAAATTAAATAAGTACCATTTTTACACATCCTTCAAAACTGAATTCCCCCTCCTAGCATTATTTTTAAGGCCAATTATTAAGTTCGGTTAAGCTATGAATGCATATAGCCATAAAAGTGCAGGTTTTTGACGCATCAGTCACACACCCTCCCCCAACAATACAACAACAATGAGCCACCGGAATGTCATACAACATTTTTTTCTAAATACGATGTATGAAACGGAAGATAATTGCCATCTGTTGAGTTAAAAATAGAAATCAGAATCAGAATCATTTATTAACATAAAAGCTTTCGTAGTCAGGGTTTAAATCCCGACTAAATCGCGCTATTATTTACAAAGTAAACAAAGACACAAAAAAATTAATACACATGTCACTTATTGTAGACAGTAAGGCACTTGGGCTGGGCTAGCCTTGTTGCTTTTGATCTTGTAGTTTCTTTTTTTGTCAGCATTGGGGGTAATATATTTCTGTGTTTATCACTTGTCAGAAGAAACTGGCCAAATTTAAAGATAAGTTGAAAATGGCAATCGTGGAGTGACGGCAAATTTAGTTGAGACAGTGCTGATTCGTAATCGGTGTACTGATCAGACAGTATGGCCTTCACCGCTCTTTTCTGGACTGATTCGAGTACTTCGCTCATATAGGCAGTGTTCTGAACTTGTGGACCCCATACAGGGCACGCTTACTCTAATATTGGGCGAATATATGTCAGGTAGGCTGTTTTCAATTGCGGCACTGAAAAACCAAATCTTCGCATCAGTAAAAGGGTACGCATGATACAGTTCGCCTTTTTCACTACCTCTTGGACGTGGATGCTAAACGAACAGTCAACGCTGAACGTAACACCGAGAATAACTGCCGACAATACGCTTTGGTATGGTGAAGGGGGCACTGAAAATCCCTTTTTTAGATGGTTAAATTGAAGAATTTTGGTTTTCGTTTCGTTGATTTGGAGGCTGTTTTCAGAACACTGGTCTCTAAAGTTGTCGATAAATGATTCATTGAACTGGGGAACGGTTTGAGACTTCTCAATGAGGTATTTTAAGAGGGTGGAAAGGTCGTCTACGAATTTGAACCGTTCGTCAAAATCAGCAAGGACGAAGTTGATCACTGCCAAGAACAACAAGGCAGCGATTTTAGTGCCTAATGGGACACCACACGTAAGCTCAGACCATTCCGAACCAGTATCACCCGGGTAGAGACCATATACACTCTGTAGTTGGTCGCGTAAGAAATCTATTATTAATAAAAGAATATGTCTGCTATCTCCCATAACCTTCAGATTGTTCACTGCAGTATAATGGCGTATCAAGTCGAAGGCTTTTCTATAGTCGGCTTGGAGGAGATCTATAATTGTGCCTCCTTGGTCAAGCCATTCGACAATAAGGTGATACAGGCTCACAAGATAAACAGTTGTACTACTACCTTTCAAGCACCCGTATTGGTATGGATCAAGAGAGCCCTGGACTTGTGACATAAGTTCACGATATATAAATGATTCCGCTACCTTAGAGAGGTTCGGAACTATTGAAATTTGGCGGAGTTGGTCGCAAGATTTCGGGTTTTTCACTTTTGGAATGACGCGCACATAAGATCTCTTCCAAACACTGGGGAACACTTGTTCGCGAAAACACTGGTTAATAATAGAGCTGAATGGCTTTGCGAGAAAGATGGAGAACTCGTGTAACAACTTGACATTGAGTTCACCAGGGTAAGACCCACAGTTTACTTTCAGTTTCTGAAGTTCCTTAAAGACGGCATATTCAGATACTTCACATATCTCATAAGTCCCGGTGTCAGCAATGATACTCTCAATTTCTGAGTTTGTGATTGATGGGTATGTGGTGCATATGCCGGAGAAAAAATTTTTCACTTCAGTAGCCGATGTCAGTGTGCCGTCATCTTTGAGTAGTCTCAGGTCCATTGGCGTTGATTTCCCTGCAAGGGTTTTGACCGAGGAGTGCCATTTGTAAAGGTCAGTGTGCAGTAATGGCGTTGTTTTCTCTTTTACATACTGTCTTTGGGCTAGTCTTTTGAACTTCACAATTCTGTTACGCAAACTGGCTGCAGCCGCTTGATCTCCAGCTTTGTGGAGACTACAGCGAGTTTTTATCATCTGCTTGAGTTCGCGGGTGATCCATCGTTTGTCAGTGTCACAAACTGTAATAACCTTTATTGGAAAAAAATCGTGGAACTTGATTTCCAGTGCTATTTTTATCCGGATTCCCGCTGTGATAGTGAAAGTAACCAAAGACTTGCTGTTCCTGACTTTGCTTAGTGCAATCATCATGCAAATTAAATATGAAAAACCGGCCCTACTGAAGATTCAATCACCAGACTTATCAGTGGCACCATCTACCTTTTGTAACTTGTTGCTATTTGGACTCTTATAGAAACCACCAGTGCGCACTGAGATAGCTCGCTACTTAGAGCCACCAGAGTGCTCTCGCTTATCAGACTGCTTAAATACGTGAACCCACCGTGGCAAACGAGGAGGAAAAAGGAAACGCCAAATGAGAATCCCGGTGCATTTCTCCTGCAGGAGAAAGACAAATGACCGGCTGACGAGGACGAGTAACCTAGTCGTAATCCGTTGCGCTCCTCCTCACTATACTCCACCCCTACTTGTTCCCTAGTTTATAGAGAATGTTAACTGCAGTGCTTCGGAACATACTCCTCCAAATTTTCGTCCGGAGCAATTCTCAGCAAAATGCAAACTTCCGAATATGCTAATGTTTAACGCTCGATCTTTGAACAATAAAATGGACAAGGTGGAGGTGTTAATTAAGCAGAATAACGTACCCATTGCAATTATCAGCGAGTGTTGGGACATAACTGAGGAGATTGCACGGATTGAAGGTTACAGAAACTTCCTCAACACTCGACGTGACCGAGGCATTGTCCGTCGCGGAGCTGGCGTAGGACTTTATATACGTGACAACTTACCACCAAAACTGTTAAGTAGCCCTAATGATTCGAGTCATGAGATTGTGTGGGTGGAGTGCAGACCGGCGCATCTGTCACGAAGATTCTCCTGCTTAATAGTTGCGTCAGTGTACTATCCAGAAAGTGCTGGGAACAGAAGAGAACTTATTGAGCACATACAAGTGTTCGTTGACAGAATGCGCCACAAGTACACGTCCCCTGCATTTGTGATTACTGGCGATTTCAATCAGACCCATGGTCAGTGGGTCTCAAACATTTTGGACATGAAACAAGTGGTGAAAATACCGACTCACCAAAGTGGGAGTACTCTTGACCTGATCTTTACAAACTTAGCAGAACTTTATAACGCTCCTCGGTCTCTAGGTCCCTTTCAGAATTCTGACCATTTTATAATTTTCTGGGAAGCACAAGCAAATATCCCACGACCGAAACGAACAAAAACCACAATTCGGCAGATTCACAATGTCTTCAATAGCTCAATTCGGTCGCTGGATTGGTACTTACGATTTTGAGGACATTTGTGCAGAGGCCGACATTAATGTCAAAGTCAGCAAGCTGAACATCCTTCTGTTGGAAAAGTTCCACGATTTTTTTCCAATAAAGGATATTACAGTTTGTGACACTGACAAACCATGGATCACCCGCGAACTCAAGCAGATGATAAAAACTCGCTGTAGTCTCCACAAAGCTGGAGATCAAGCGGCTGCAGCCAGTTTGCGTAACAGAATTGTGAAGTTCAACAGACTAGCCCAAAGACAGTATGTAAAAGAGAAAACAACGCCATTACTGCACACTGACCCTCACAAATGGCACTCCTCGGTCAAAACCCTTGCAGGAAAATCAACGCCAAAGGACCTGAGACTACTCAAAGATGATGGCACACTGACATCAGCTACTGAAGTGAACAAATTTTTCTCCAGCATATGCACCACATACCCATCAATCATAAACTCAGAAATTGACAGTATCATTGCCGGCACCGAGACTGATGAGATTTGTGAAGTATCTGAATATGCCGTCTTTAAGGAGCATCAGAAACTGAAAGTAAACTGTCCGCCTTACCCTGGTGAACTCCCTGTCAAGTTGTTACACGAGTTCTCCATCTTTCTCACAAAGCCATTCAGCTCTATTATTAACCAGTGTTTTCGCGAACAAGTGTTCCCCAGTGTTTGGAAGAGATCTTATGTGCGCGTCATTCCAAAAGTGAAAAACCCGAAATCTTGCGACCAACTCCGCCCAATTTCGAAAGTTCCGAAGCTCTCTAAGGTAGCGGAATCATTTATATATAGTGAACTTATGTCACAAGTCCAGGGCTCTCTTGATCCATACCAATACGGGTGCTTGAAAGGTAGTAGTACAACTGTTTATCTTGTGCGCCTGTATCACCTTATTGTCGAATGGCTTGACCAAGGAGGCACAATTGTAGATCTCCTCCAAGCCGACTATAGAAAAGCCTTCGACTTGATACGCCATTATACTGCAGTGAACAATCTGAAGGTTATGGGAGCTAGCAGTCATATTCTTTTATTAATAATAGATTTCTTACGCGACCGACTACAGATTGTATATGGTCTCGACCCGGGTGATACTGATTCGGAATGGTCTGAGCTTACGTGTGGTGTCCCACTAGGCACTAAACTCGCTGCCTTGTTGTTCTTGGAAGTGATCAACTTCGTCCTTGTCGATTTTGACGAACGGTTCAAATTCGTAGATGACCTTTCCACCGTCTTAAAATACCTCATTGAGAAGTCTCAAACCGTTCCCCAGTTCAATGAATCATTTATCGACAACTTTAGAGACCAGTGTTCTGAAAACAGCCTCCAAATCAACGAAACGAAAACCAAAATTCTTCGATTTAACCATCTAAAAAGGGATTTTCAGTGCCCCCTCCACCATACCAAAGCGTATTGTCGGCAGTTATTCTTGGTGTTACGTTCAGCGTTGACTGTTCGTTTAGCCTCCACGTCCAAGAGGTAGTGAAAAAGGCGAACTGTATCATGCGTACCCTTTTACTGATGCGAAGATTTGGTTTTTCAGTGCCGCAATTGATAACAGCCTACCTTACATATATTCGCCCGATATTAGAGTATGCGTGCCCTGTAAGGGGTCCACAGGTTCAGAACACTGCCTATATGAGCGAAGTACTCGAATCAGTCCAGAAAAGAGCGGTGAAGGCCATACTGTCTGATCAGTACACCGATTACGAATCAGCACTGTCTCAACTAAATTTGCCGTCACTCCACGATTGCCATTTTCAACTTATCTTTAAATTTGGCCAGTTTCTTCTGACAAGGGATAAACACAGAAATATATTACCCCCAATGCTGACAAAAAAAGAAACTACAAGATCAAAAGCAACAAGGCTAGCCCAGCCCAAATGTCGCACTATCGCTTCAGCAATTCGTTTGTGCCTTTTTATGTTTCTGTCTACAATAAGTGACATGTGTATTAATTTTTTTTTTGTCTTTGTTCACTTTGTAAATAATATCGCGATTTAGTCGGGATTTAAACCCTGACTATGAAAGCTTTTATATTAATAAATGATTCTGATTCTGATTTCTATTTTTAACTCAACAGATGGCAATTATCTTCCGTTTCATACATCGTATTTAGAAAAAAAATGTTGTATGACATTCCGGTGGCTCATTGTTGTTGTATTGTTGGGGGAGGGTGTGTGACTGATGTGTCAAAAACCTGCACTTTTATGGCTATATGCATTCATAGCTTAACCGAACTTAATAATTGGCCTTAAAAATAAAGCTAGGAGGGGGAATTCAGTTTTGAAGAATGTGTAAAAATGGTACTTATTTAATTTCCAGTAAACATCTGACTCGAAATGCTTTAGATCGTATATTTTCCACTAGCTTCAAAGCAGATGGCCAGGTATAAAGATATCTCGGTAAAATAGCGTTCCCAACAATTTCTATTTTTAACTCAACAGATAGGTATATAATATAAAAGGATTGGTCGCTTTTTGCAATGTAATCGTCAAACGTCACTGTATATTCTTGTGTAATTCCATGCATAATTGAAACCTTTATATAAATTACTACTCCCATGCCCATCATTTCCCCAAACACTTACAATCAAAATTTTTAGATAGCCATTTTGTTCAGAGCATCAGAAAGGTCTGGAAATTATGTTTTTGAAGAAAAAAAACCCAGCCCTCAGGGTAAGGGTTTTAAGTTATGTCCTGGGGGCCTATAAGGTTTCTTATAGAAAGCGTGGTCATATAAACTTCGGAGAGGGGTTCATTGGATTGGTAATCAGACGCTCTAGTGCTCTTTTTAAGATTCAACGTGATCAGGGGTCAGCTATCCAACCTCCCCCCCCCCCACACGCGTCGTATCATCCCAATATGCATCTAATATAAATTTTGACCTTGCCTTTCGATTCAAAATTGTTTAAATATTATATAACAAGACTTTTGGGGTTGAAACAAACCCCAGAGATTAGGGACAAGGGTTGTAATTTATGCCCAGGGGGTATTAAAGGTTATTATGGAAGAGATGGTAATTTAGCTTTAGAAGAGGCTCAGTCTTTCTCCTTGAAAAAGACTATTTCAATATAAAACGCACAGAAATTAATTAAAAAAAATTACTACAAAATAAGTTTTCAAAAAAAAATAAAGAACTATATTAAACCAAAAATGAACAAAAATAGAATCAAATAATCTACCAAGCATTCAACTACCACACATCAATATCCATAAATAAAAAAAACCAAAACAATCAGAAATTGAAATAAATGACAGAGTCAAACTCAAAACGAGCAGAAATCAATATGAGTAGGGTCCTAAACTCCATGCTTTCTGAAAGCTGGAATATAATTTGTACTTTACTAAAAAAAAATTTTCAATGTTTTCACTTTCATAACTTTAAGAAATCAAAAATTAATTATTATTTTAACGAATAAGCATAAGCATATGTATACTAAACTTACGATGCATATTTTTTTCAATAAATTCATTTGAATTTTTTTCAGTAAAATACAAATTCTATTCTGGCTTTTAAAAAGCATAGGGTTTAGAACCCTACTCATATTAATTGTTGCTCGTTTTGAGTTTAACTGTGTTATTTATTTTAATTTTGGTTTGTTTTGGGTATCCTTTATTTATTGATACTGATTTGTGTTAGTTGTATGCTTGGTAGATTATTTGATTCTATTTGTGTCCGTTTTTGCTCTAATGCAGCTCTTTACTTTTTTGGGAAAAACTCATTTTGTGGATTTTTTTTTTAACTAATCTTAAGAAAGGATAAGAGCAATAAGTTGAAACTTCTACGGAGATTTGAGTGGGATGTTGGATTAAATTAAAAGCCACTATATGCATCCATGGTATCTTGTTATAAAACAGAAAGTCCTAGTAATTTTTAATGGACCTGATTCGATTGAAAATTGAAAGTTCTAGGCCCCTTTTCAAAATTAAAAGATGGCTGAAGGGAACCTTGCCCTTTCCCTTGTCTTTCTTCCCTAGCTGCTCCCCTGCCTTTTTCAAAAAAATTCAATAGAAATTTTAAGATAATATTCGTAATCAAAATAGTCAAAGCGTCAAATATATCTGCCTCCGGGGATAGCATAACTCTTGCAATCTCTGGGTCTTGGGCCGTAAGAAATTTAACTGGCAACTGATTAAACTATGTTTTATAACGGGGAAAAGGGATTTTCGTACTATCTCACGAACGGCTAAGGATATAAAGTTGAAACTTTCAGGGAATTTTGAGGAGTGTGTCGAACTAAGTCAAAATTCACCTTGTGCATTCAGGTTGTAACAGAGTACATATGTGAAGTCTTAAAAGTGGCTAAGGGCATTGAGATGAAACTTTCAGAGAATGTTGAGGTTCGTTTTGCACCAAATCAAAAGACAATACGTGCCTACTGGGGAAAAGGCTTATTTTTAATATCAGAGACAGCTCTCTCTTGGTTCCTATAAACAAAGAACCATAAGGCCCCAGCGTTTTCTTTTTCAAGAGCCACTTCATGTGGAGGGGGGTCATATAATCTTTGGAGGGGGCTTATTCGGTCAGAATATGAATTTATATTAGCTCTTCTTTGTTTGAATATGACTCTTGGCTTTTCCTGGGAAAACTTATCTTTCGAAAGTTTTTTTTTTTTTTTTTTTTTTTTTTTTTTTTTTTTTTTTTTTTAATAAATGAAAGCAAAACACCTGCAACAAAATGAACACTATCATTTGACTTCTATGAAAATTTATTATGGATACAAATAATTATTTTATGTAATGGCAAATAACCAAATTGAATCAACTGAACCCTATTGAAAGTTGTTTGAAATTCTCGGGAGAATCGGGCCTTCGTTTCCCCGATGTTTAATAAGCTTGTTGCAATAGTTTTTTTGTAATTTTTGGCGTTCAACAGGCAATTGTAATTATTGAATTGAGTTCAATAGTGCTTAGTGAAACTTACTGTATTAGATTACGTGTTTATGTTGCGTCAGTTCTCAATAAGCTGTTTTTTTTTGTTTTTTTTTTATAGAAAATTCCTAGTGTATTTATCTATCAATAAAAATCAAAAATCTACCAATTAAAAACTTGCTTAAAAGATACTATGGAGCTGTAAGATTTTCAATTTTAATCAAGACTATAACCAGCATTTTTGTTTGTTTTGTTTTTCAAGGGGGTTTTATAAAGAAAATCTTTACAAGATATATCGAATTTTATTTATATGCAATTTCATGCTTTTTTTAGGGGTCAGAAAAAAATTCTGGGGGAGGGTTCAAACCAGGTAACCCCCTCCTGGATGCTGCTTTGAATTAGGTGTTTTTTTTTCAACTTTAATTATTGGAACAATACGAGCACCATAAATGTATAAAAAGGGAAAGTTAGACCTTTGGACATTGACCATTTGTTCCAATTTTCAAATTACACGCGTAAAACTAATTTTATCCTCCAAAGGATGTTCAATAGAGTAAAATAAATGTTTTTATTCAATAAGTGATTGCAATTAATTACAATGGTCTTTATTGAACACTGCGTTGTCTATCTTTGTTAGGAGAAGTGCGATAATAACCGGGTTGGTATTGATTTTGTTGACAGGAACTGCTGAACTGGAAAATATTGGATATAAATTCTTTGCCGTAACGGAGAAGAAAACACACAAATTTTAAATGCTTATAGAATGTTGAGACATAACAAAAATGTCCCAGACAGTACATTTGTTGCTGTCATGACAACACTGCTCGTAGAATACCTTAAATATTCAGGTTTGATTTGACATAATCCTAGGTGCAATGAAGTAGTGACGTACAACCCGCTGGGTAGAAATGTTAGAATCAAGCATCAAAATTTGTTATACTTTTCGGCAAAGGTGATTTACCTTATAATTTCAAGGATTTACCTTATAACTACAAAAATTCTGTACTTTAGAAAACAGTAATATAATAAGCTTGAAAGAGAACATGGCATCTGAAATTGTCAATTTTTATCAGGATCGATCTGTATTTGTTACTGGAGGTACTGGATTTTTTGGAAAGATTTTGATTGAAAAGCTACTTCGAAGCTGCCCAGGATTAAAAAATATATACGTTTTGATACGTACAAAAGCGGGACAAGACCCTAAAAATAGATTACAGGATTTATTGTCAGCAGTAGTAAGTACTTGCTAACCTTTATCGGCTGTTGTGATTCAAAAGGTGATATTTGACATACGCATAATAAATGCTCTAAATGAGTTCAATAGCTGAACCTTTTTCGTTACAGTTAAGGATAAGATCTTTGTATAAGACGAAAAAGTTCTTTTAGCCAGGCCGTCTAAAATACAGTAAAAAGAAATTGACATTAAAGGCAAATATTTCACATAGTGAAAAAACAAAATGTAAGGCATACAAAAACCCGTATATAGCTCGATAGTCAAATAAGGCAGAAGAAAACAAACTCGGCCAATCGATAACCTTTGTTTAGTTTGAGTGTACTGACTGCATATACATTCCAGGTATGGCCAAAACTGTGACGCATGTGTAGAACTTGGTAGATAGGAGGACTACAATTGGCGCAGGGCGTCCATACCTATGTATCAGGGACATAAGTAAAGGGGGCTCCGTTGACCCAATCCCCTCAGAATCTTAAATTTTGCTGAGTTTTATCTGCTCTTTTTTTGAGTTATCAAATGTTTATTCTGTTGTTTATAGCCCCCCCCCCCTAAAAAATATTCCTGTGTACATACCAGTTGTGTATTTATCCTCATTTAGTTCGAAGTAATTATAGATTACCCATCCTAAATATATAATACTAAATTTACATTACGGGGAAGTGAAATAATAGCAAATGCGATATCATAGGCAGCGCAATGCGGTGCCTAAGTAAAGAACGATGTTGGCACAATGTATTATTTTTTTTCTTCCATAGCAGGCCACTTCATATCGAAAGAGTTGCTGTAGAAACTTCGAAAAGGGCTCATTCAATTGAACATTGGAATAACTAGTGGCCATTTTATTAGTCGAAAGTAATTGGAAGGCAGCTAACACCCCTTTTACGCCCACCATTTCTCCAAACACATCCAATCAAAATTTTGAAATAACCAATTTGTTCAGCGTAGTTGATTTCCAAATAGAAATTATGTTTTTGAGAAGTGCACTCCCCCTTAGCCCATAATTCAGACTTTACTGAACAAATATAAATGTTTTTACTTTCATAACTTAAATAGATCAAATAATATTAACATTTTGATAACTAAATATCAGTATATGTATATTAAACAGACAGTTCACATTCATTTGTATTTTTCAGTAAAATTCAAATTATATTCTGGCCTTTGGCATAGGGGTTTTGAGTCCTACTCATATTAATTTCTGCTTGTTTTGAGTTTGACTCGGTTATTTATTGTAATTTCTGTTCGTTTTGGGTTTCATTTATTTATCGATGCTGATTTGTGGTAGTTTCACGCTAAGTAGATTATTTTATTTTATTTTTGCTCATTTTTGGTTTAATGGAGTTCTTTACTTTTCTTTGAAAAACTTATTTTGTGGGGAAATTTTTTTTTAATTAATTCACTGAACAAAGTAGGATTGCTGCTATTGCACTTTACGTAAACACTTAGTAGGTTTTGATCATAGATTTGAACCTATACTCTATTGAACAAGAACAGAAATAGTTTTTATTTTTAAAGGAAAGCAGAGGCAAGCCGAAGTTTAAACGGAGCAGACATTTTGTATATAAAGGAGTTGGTGTGAAATCCCCCTTAACCATCCACTTTTTTGGCTATTATTCGAATTTTAATGCAAATACCTTAAAAGTAACTGCTCAAGCATTTTCTGCAGAGGAGGAGTGTTCTGTGAGGAGGAGGACTCCCCCGGGGAGATATTCTTACGGGGGAAATTTTTAGCCTACGTACGCGCGCGTACGTAGGCTAACCTAGCCTAACCTAACTTAACCTAACCTAACTTAAACTAACCTAACCTAACCTAATAATACAACTAACATTTTGCATGTCTCTCACCTAACCAAAGCTAACCTAAGTGAATCGTACTTAGGCTAACCTAACCTAACTTAACCTAACCTAACTTAATCTAGCCTAACCTAACCTAACCATACTCGCCGGA
>NC_142808.1:25122587-25125101 GCF_049724085.1 Artemia sp. Qi Xiang Cuo | reverse complement strand
GGGGGCCGTACGTAGGCTAAGCTAGTCTAACCTAAATTAACCTAACCTAACATAATCTAACCTAACCTAACCATACACCTAACTTTTTGTTGAGGGGGCGGGAGCCCCCCCCAAAAAAAAATAAATAACCTTAACAAAAGAGGGTGCCGTTAATTAACCTAACCTAACATAATCTAAACTAACCTAACCATACACCTAACTTTTTGTCTGTCTCTAACCTAATTCAAGGGATTTCAAGAGCGATGGTTGAGGCGGTGGGGGAGCTCCACACCTAAGAACTTTTCTTTCTCGTACGTAGGCTAAGCTAGTCTACCCTAAATTAACCTAACCTTACATAATCTAAATCTAGCCTAACCATACACCTAACTTTTTGTCTGTCTCTAACCTAATCTAATCTAACCTAAGTGATGTGTACGTAGGTAAATATTTAAATATGTTGAAAATACGTTCCTAGAAATTCTCACGCCCCCTCCTGTGAATTGAGTGCTAGTCACTTTAATTCCCAATCAAATGAGTCATTTTCGATGTTTCTGTGACGCGTCCTTCTGTGAGTACTTAGAAAATATAAAATGATATATCCAGGATATTCTTAAACCTCGTTCCCCCTCCCCTCGTGTCATTTAAGTCGTAATAGCTCTGATTTTGGGGCATATTTAAAAATATCTTTTATCAATTTTTCTTCTTTTTTCTTTCTGATTACACAAGAAGTATGAAATCGCCGAGTTGATCAATCTTTGATAGTTTACAGAAATTCTCACTTCCCATTGATGCTCTCCTATGTCCAAAACAAAATCGAACGTAACAATTAATTAATCTGCATTGAAGATGTCTCGTTTGACATATTTAGTCTATGCAATGTAAGAAGTATTGTTTTGAAACCATTCTCCGCGAGTGAAAAGTGGCAATTTTAGTGAGCGTTAATTGATATATATAAAGGTAATTATTGTTCTAAATCAACAGTTTGCACAATTTCGTAAATAAATAACCGTTAGGTTAGTATATTTAAGAGCTTTGAAAAGCTTTAAAAGTCAGTATATGCTGTAATAGAGGACAAGATAGAAAATAATGAAAGGCTCTTCAAATGAAAGCCCGTCAATGTTTGATGTGAGTTCAATAATATGTCTTTTCAGTGTGTTTTCCAACGAAAATAAGCAAAATATGATGAAATTACGTTCCCATGGTTCTAATTCGTATCCTTTAATTATGAAAAAACTTGAAACAGTGATTTTGCGATAAGCCTTCAGCTGCAATTTAAACCAAAAGGACAAGATACTTATCAAAAGCATGAAAATTAAAAATGTAAAATTTATTTTTCAATGAAATAATAGCCTTCTTAATAATTTAAAATCAATAAACCGTGGGAAGTGGTTTTCTTTAGTATTGTTTGTGAATGATTAAAAGAAGATGAGTGACAGAAAACATTTTGAAACTAAACAAAACTTTAAATTTGGTAAATTGTCAAATGTTGTCAAAATGTAATTTTTTCCTGAAATTGAAACCTCTTAGTTTAACTCAGGTATTGAACCTTTGGTAGATATAATGGTTCGAAAATAAACTACCCCCGTAATACAGAAAATTTAAGTTTGAACAATTATTCGTTATTATTTCATCATATCTTTGGTTTACTCTGGTAGCCTTTTACTTTTACTCGAAAAGTTTCCTCTTGTGGGAAATGCAAAATACAATGAAATTACATTTCCCATGGTTCTAATTCATATCCTTCCATTAGGGGTCAGGTTGTATTTTTTCTAACTTTTGTGTGTTTTCGCAACAGAATGGCTCATATTTAAAACACTTACCCTTAGCTAGTTGAAAATGTGTATGAATTCTTCATTTTTAGCCGTTTTGCAGAGGTAATAAAGGAATATTTTGTATTTTTTCTAACTTTTGTGTGTTTTCGCAACAGAATGGCTCATATTTAAAACACTTACCCATAGCTAGTTGAAAATGTGTATGAATTCTTCATTTTTAGCCGTATTGCAGAGGTAATAACGGAATATTTTGTATTTTTTCTAACTTTTGTGTGTTTTCGCAACAGAATGGCTCATATTTAAAACACTTACCCTTAGCTAGTGGAAAATGTGTATGAATTCTTCATTTTTAGCCGTTTTGCAGAGGTAATAAAGGAATATTTTGTATTTTTTCTAACTTTTGTGTGTTTTCGCAACAGAATGGCTCATATTTAAAACACTTACCCTTAGCTAGTTGAAAATGTGTATGAATTCTTCATTTTTAGCCGTTTTGCAGAGGTAATAAAGGAATATTTTGTATTTTTTCTAACTTTTGTGTGTTTTCGCAACAGAATGGCTCATATTTAAAACACTTACCCTTAGCTAGTTGAAAATGTGTATGAATTCTTCATTTTTAGCCGTTTTGCAGAGGTAATAAAGGAATATTTTGTATTTTTTCTAACTTTTGTGTGTTTTCGCAACAGAATGGCTCATATTTAAAACACTTACCCTTAGCTAGTTGAAAATGTGTATGAATTCTTCATTTTTAGCCGTTTTGCAGAGG